>NC_089761.1:61526772-61826772 GCF_040412425.1 Macrobrachium rosenbergii
ATGCTTTATCTTTTGAAATTTTCTTTTATGCATATATATGTGATGTATTTGCTATTGCCTTAATTTTTGCTTTACATTTTTATATTTAATCTGCAGAGTATATTTCTGTGTCTTTTCATAATCACATTTTTATATGATTGATTTATTTGCCTTATTTTGTTTAACACGTGGGAATTAATTTACTTACAGTATATTTCCTTTCAATCAAGTTTTTGTTATTTAACAATTTTAATCTTTCTTGAATAATTTTTGATGAATTAATAAATTGATTTCTGATTTGAAATTTTATTTGATGATTAATTCATATTTCATCAATTTCAAGTAATAATATTCCACACAAACTATTAATGTCATGTATAATCTTTAGATTTAGAAATAGAATTTTTTATTTAAAATATTATATCAAAAGTTTCATTCACTGACCCCAGTAATTTTGATTTGAATTAGAGATAAGTGGTAAGTGAGATGTTTTCCCTTCAAGTAATTGAAGTGTGCTCGAACCTGGGAAATGAAATCATTCAAAAATATGAACTTTATAATGTTAATGGGTAGCGCCCTTAGATTTTACCTCACACCTGTTTAACGAACTTGATCTACTTTCTTTCATAGTTGATAAGTTTTATAAGGGATCACTGTTGCCTTTAGAGAAATCAGTCATATGTTTGATGAGGTTCAGGTGTCTGGCTTTTGTGAGGTAACTATAATTGTTGAAATAAATGGTAAGTTTGGTAATCAAATATCAAGCATAGATACCAGAGGTTTGATTTAAGAACAGACACTGGATACTCCGGGGTCACCATTTATAAATGGTGCACTAGACTCAGGACAAGCACTTAGATACCAGGTTTGATTTGAAGAACAGATGCTGGACATTTATATATAAATGGTGCCTTAGACTCCAGGACAAACAATCCAGATATCAGGTTTGATTTGAAGAACAGACACTGGACACTTTGTCACATATATATAAGTGGTGCCCAAGACCCTGGAAAACAGATCACAAATATCACTCTGGTGTATACTGGTGGTGTTAGGGACATATTTTTATTAGGAAGTGACCATATACTTCTTTTATTTTATGAGAGTGACCATATAATTGTTTGCAATTTATTGTGTTGAATTGTTGTCATATTGAATTGTTAATTCAGTAATTGAGAGAGATGGCTCCCTTCGATGTTCAAGAGTTTAAAACTTATTTTCAATTAATTAGGGCACACTTTAACTAAATATTAACTGCACCAAGCCTCGGATGGCAAAAGTGTGAAAGGATCAAACTAGCATACCAAATGAACCGGCTCTTTTCTACAAAATGGACAACTTGACTGGGAAGCGACGACTTGGAGAGTGCTTAGCTTACCTCAGTGGTATGCCCTCGAGAAAGACGCATTTTGCCCCTCTGAATGTTTTCGTCGTCACCTCGGTTCCCTCTCAAAATTTCTACATAGGTTACTTTACTAAAGAATGTACTCAATCATTTAAAAAAAGAGCCTCTGACATTCCTGACACAGACAACACAGGCAATTCGCCGGACAATAATAATCAGACATATTTACAGAAAAAAGAGAACCATGAACTCAGCCTCCTGCTTACCACTCCTCCTCGCTTATCCTGAACGTTGTGAAGGATTGTCGAAAAAAACGGATCAATTTTTTCACGACAGTTACTTTGTATTAATTAATCAATATCTTCATTATTAATCATTATTCTTAAGTTAAGTTGAGCTGATTATTAGCTATTCATAAATTTTTTTTTATAAATTCTAATCCATTCAGCTATCAACATTGGATATCAGAATATTCAAAGTATTGCTGTATAATGCAGCTAATGGATGGTGTCAACAAACGAATAGCAACAGATGGTTTCAGGTTCTCTGAGCCAAGATGTACTTCGAATGTTGATTTTAGAGCCTTCTAATTTGCAGCGCCAAAATAACACGTGAAGTATCCTTTTCATTTCAGGGGAACTAAACATATTGAAGAGGAAATTGAACTTTCATACACACACACAAACATATATATGTATATGTATATGTATACATATATATATATATATATATATATATATATATATATATATATATATATATATATATATATATATATATATATATATGTATATGTATGTATGTATGTATAACTGAATCACGAAAATATGGAATGTGATGAATATATAAATAAAGATAAAATCACAAGGAAATGAACACTGGAGTGCTGTGAGGCCTTTTGACACTTACGTCCTTTACTTAGCAGACTGAAGAAATATAAAAGTAAACACAAAGAAAGCTCATATAAATGACAGATGGGGTTATAAAGGAAACATGTACCTGGAGTCAACACAATTGAAGAATTAGTAGAACTGCCAAAACAGGGTTAAATATTTAAGAGGTTTTACAAAGGATTAGGATCAACCGTTCAGAAGGGGACAGGACAATTAAAAGATTATACAGGGTCGTGACTGACCACCCAAAAATATTAGTACAACAAAATAATTCTTTTTTTGTGAAAAAAAAAATTTTACAAGATGAACATTTTTACAAATGAAAAATTCTATTAAACTTACGGATACATAGAGAATATATGTCAAGTAACTAACTTGTAATTAAGTCAGTGATTTTGTCTTTTAGGTCATTCTTGAACATTTTCTAATACAGGGTCCAAATAACATGCCAGGCCTAAGGTTAAAAATTACAGCTGGAAGTAAGCTGGATAATGGCGAACTCCAGGAGATTTCTTGAAGAGAAATCTTTCGATCTGTGCAATCACTGAACTTTCAGTCCAATTTATCCTGTGAGAGTTTTCACTTAAATGAATGAATATAGCATTGGATGCTTGTCAGTTTTGACTGAATACTTATGTTGCTTAATACGTACATCTAAATCTTTTGCTAGTCAGTCCCCATTATTTGGATCAAAAAATTGATTACATAAGACAAATAGGGACAGATTTATGCTATCCTTCACATATACTATAGTCTGTTTTTCCATCTGTCCACCCGCCTGTGGTGCTCGCGCATGGTAACACTGTGTCCCGGCTTTGAATAGTTACACTAAGTGTAAGTTTTAGGTAAATAAAGGATATCTGGGTGTACATTTGCAACTGAAAAGTGTTTTAATAATTTACTGTATGCGAATTACACCATTAATATTTGAAATATGATATTGTTATTATTGTTGAATGTAAATGCCAGACGCAGTGGCAGGGAAAATTGCTTCTCTCAGTTCACTACAGCAAGATGTCACCTTTATTGGACCACACCTACTCTGCTACTAAGCTACATGTTACTTCATATAGTATCTGGCTAAAATGCACTTTATAAAAATTAAAAAGAGTATATACTGATGTACTTACGTGTAATGAAGTAACACGTAACATTAGTAGCAGAGTAGGTGTGGTCAATAAAATGACATCTTGCCGTAGTGAACTGTGAGAGAAGCAGTTTTCCCTGCCGTTGCGTCTGGCTGTTCCATACTGCCCCCTGAAAAAGCAGCTTACATTCAACAGTAATAACAATATCCTATTTCGAATATTAACGGTGTAATTCGCATACAGTAAATTATTAAAACACTTTTCAGTTGCAAATGTACTCCCAGATATCCTTTTATTTACCTAAAACTTACACATAGCGTAACTATTCAAAGCCCGGGACGCAGTGTTACCATGCGCGAGCACCACAGGCAGGTGGACAGATGGAAAAAAACAGACTATAGATATATGTTATAACGAACCCACAAAAAGTTTTGTAGTGAAAGTAACATGAAGAAAAAAGCCCTAAGAACATTCTTAGCTTGCCTTATTTTAGTGGTTTGAAAACATAAAATATTGTTAAAACCTTTTAATGTTAACCTCGTTTTTTCTTATAATAACACACTTAAAAGAATGTTAATAAAAAATAGCCCTAAAGAAAACAACAATATAATATATAAAATTCCATGTTTGGACTGCCCCTCTTTTTATATTGGCCAATCTAGCAAAGATTTAGATGTACGTATTAAGTGTTCATTCAAAACTGGACAATCATCCAATGCTATATTCATTCATTTAAGTGAAAACTCTTACAGGATAAATTGGACTGAAAGTTCAGTGATTGCCAGATCGAAAGATTTCTGTTCAAGAAATCTACTGAGTCCATATTATCCAGCTTACTTCCAGCTGTAATTTTAACCTTAGCCCTGGCATTTATTTGGACCTCTGTATTAGAATATTGTTCAAGAATGTGACCTAAAAGATAAAATCACTGACTTAATTACAAGTTAGTTACTTGATATATATTTTCTATGTATCCGTATGTTTAATAGAAATTTTTATTTGTAGAAATGTTCATCTTGCAAAAATTATTTTTGTTTAAAAAAAAAAAAAAGAGAATATTTTGTTGTACTAATATTTTTGGGTGGTCAGTCACGACCCTGTATAATCTTTTAATTGTCCTGTCCCTGCTTCTGAATAGTTGATCATAATCCTTTGTAAAACCTCTTAAATATTTAACCCTGTTTTGGCAGTTCTACTAATACTTCAATTGTGTTGGATTCCAGGTACATATGTTTCCTTTATAATCCCCATCTGTCATTTATATGAGCTTTCTTCGTAAGCTTACTTTTATATTTCTTCAGTCTGCTAAGTAAAAAAGACATAAGTGTCGAAAGGCCTCACAGCACTCCAGTGTTTCCATTTTCCTTCGTGGATTTTATCTTTATATATATATATATATATATATATATATATATATATATATATATAAATTATATATATATCTACTAATCACTATGTACCAGATTCGTTTGTTATGGAATTATAATAGCCACAATGCCCTTTTAACTTCTCGAATTCTTCACACTTTTTTAGAGAAACTTGTCACGACAAAAGACTGAGATCCAAATGAATACATATGTCTATAGTGGAATTTGAACCTGCATCTGGAGTATCAGAACGAGTTTGCATTAGCGACCTGACTGCAAGAAGGATAAAAGCCGACAGGTTTTAGTGTGTATAAGTGCCAAGAAACTTTTATCCCTTCTTGTGGTAAGGTTGGTAACATGACCTCATTCTGATACTCCAGACATTGGTTCGAATACCGCTACAGACATCAAAATGACTTCATACTCTTGCATTTGGATCTCCAGGCTTTGTTTGGGATAAAAAAATATACAACAAATATTAAGAATTCGAAAAGCTAAGAGGGCATTGTGGATTATATACAATTGTAAACACACACACATATATATATATATATATATATATATATATATATATATATATATATATATATATATATATATATATATATATATGTATATATATATATATATATATGTATATATATATATATATATATATATAGTATATATATATACTATATATATGTATGTATATATATATATATATATATACTGTATATATGAATGCACAGTGCTGTATCACGTAGTTATTATTAATAATTCAGAAATTTCCCATTGACTAGGGGATATATATATAGCAACAGCATGAGGTGACGGGAGATTGTGCTTCCCCTGCTAACAGTACACCAGGGAAAATATCTGGCTAAGATAAGGACTTCCCTCAACTAAGCCCCAAACCTAGTTAAGCCCTTTTGTATTTCCAAAATGCTTTTTTTCTCTCTGGTTATATATTTCAGAGTTTATTGCAATATATATATTGAACACAGTAAAACTCCAGTCCTTTCGAATACAGTATATATATATATATATATATATATATATATATATATATATATATATATATATATATATATATATATATATATATACACATGCATATATTATATGTATATATATATATATATATATATATATATATATATATATATATATATATATATATATATATATATATATATTATATAAAATTACGAATTTCGGGAGGCACTGGGTTTACTTTACTATATTCAATAGGACCTTGGTAATAAACCATATGAAATACCATGCAACAGAGAGAAAAAATATATATATATATACATTTTTAAATACAAAAGGTTTAATTAGGTTTGGGGTTTAGAGGAACAGTCCTTATTAATAATTCAGGTGTTTTCCTGGTGCACTGTTCCCCTGCTGAACAGTACACCAAAAATATCTGTAAGAAAGGATGTTCCCTAAAATCTCCTGTTGCTCCCTATGCTGTTATTTCATGCCTATGAATACAGTAAACTCCCCTCGTGTAGTGGAAATTTCTGAATTATTAATAATAACTACGTGATAGTATTGTATATTCATATATATATATATATATATATATATATATATATATATATATATATATATATATATATATATATATATATATATATATATATATCCATTTGAATCCCCAAAACGATTACAAAATGTTTGAAGGTCTGAACCCGATTATCTCGTTATCATTTATTCAGAGAGACATAAGTGACAGAGAATGTGAGGAGAGGCTGAGCGTTACCGAACTAAAGTGCATTAGATGATAATGAAATGTTCTAGCTCAGTCACCTGTGTGATTGCAGCAGTGCTGACAGGGGTCTTCAGAAAGGAAAATTTCAAGAAACTGGGTAAATGAAGCAAGCAAGTTAATATAGTGGAGGCATTACATTTCTTTGCTGCTGCAAAATCTGTGTAACAAACTAATGCAATAAACCCAAAAGAAAGCTCAATAATATGGAAAATCTTCAATTGTATCTTTTGAGATATGAATTCTCAAAATACCACATGCATTGTATTTGTTGATATCAGGAAGTCATGATAAGATTACATTAGCTGCTTAAAGAAAATGCTGCAAAGCATAATTACCTCGTCAGGGGCACTTCAGGCATTTTTATCTATCTGAGATTAAACATGAGGTGCTTGTGCTGCTTTCAGTAAGTGGACGCAGTGATGACCCTGAAGCATGATTCATTTTGTGGATTTGTGAAGGACAGTGAGCACTTTCCCTCGGTCTCTAAAAAGTAAAAGTGAAAAAGAGAATTATGAGGAAATACGAAAGTGGCAACAGCGGAAACGAAATTGAGTTGGAAAGTACCAAAGGAACTTCCAGATGGCTAGCCGTCCTCAGGATGCCTGGGAGCAAATGACAGTGGAACCTCTGATGCTGCTACACATATTCGCCCCTCAGTTCAGAGGTAAATTAGCGCAAGGTGATTCTTCTTCGAATTCTGGCAAAAAATCTTGCACTATCCTCACTTCTTTTTTGAAAGTCAAAATTTAGAGACGACAGTCCTCACAAACTGCTGACCTTGGTAGCGTAAAGATATGTGAAATTAATACGGGGTTGAGAGGATGAAATTCTCGAGATGCAATATATAGTGAAGGCTATTGAGAATAAGTGACATCAAAAGTCATGAGGAGATTATTAAGTGAAAATGATTCACCTTATATATATACTACTTATAAATGGTTATCGAAAAATGTGGAAGTATCATTCATGCAACTTTCGTTCTAAAACACGAGGGTCAGCTGAATACTGAAAGAGTACCTCGACAAAGAATATGAAGAAAGTAGGGGAAAAGTGGAAATAATGACTCGTCGTGAATCAGTAAGTACTAAATTAAGGTTGAATACATCTACCTCAGACACATTACATGGTAACAAAAATAACACTGGAATCCCAGAAAAGTAAAAATGGCAACTCTGGTTTACATTAATTGCAATCTACTGCTATTTAAATCACGTTAAATACTTCTGCGAACTCCAGTTCAATTAATGGACACAGTACCAGCCGAAGGATGAAAGGGTACTGTTGCACGGGCACATTTTCCGGCATATATTTGCTGCTTAGCGCTAAAGCTAACACAAAGTAGACAATGCTGGTGGCAAATATGGGTATTCCATGTTCATCATCTTGCAACCATCACTCAGCAACTTTCTTTGCGCAGAAGAAAAGAAACGACCGTGAAGTACGTTGCAACTGTCGGCAGTGTAAAGTAAATCAACATAGGAGAATTGACCAGTGCTACTAGACTTAAGCTACTTAATAACGAAGTTTTGGAGCAGACTAGGTCTATGGCAAGTGAGCTAACAAGTGTTTTACATAATTACACGGAAAAGATGACAAATGTAACATATCATGACATATAATTTTACCAGTATTTGCAAAATGTTTAGTATAAGTACAATGCTTGAATTAAACAGAAAAAGTTTTGATTACAATACCACACGATTCGGCCCGTGTGACGAACAATGTTTGGTGCTTTCATTGGTGGCAAGCAGTCAAAAGATGCTGCTAAAAAGTGTGCCCGCGATGTTTAGTGCAGCCATCGAAAAGTTATGAAAAAGATCTTGAATGCAGTGTATATTCCAGAGGCGCCAGTCTTGGGTCTCTATTATCATCTCTTGTTCATTATTTTAATAAGACTTTTGTAGCCTCTTGTTTATGAGCATCAGTGGCCAGGAGACAGTTCTTTTACAAAGCAGATTTCACAAGGCAAAAGTAATTTAGTAATTTTTTCAGGAATGAAATTCTTGACATTTCTGTAGTGTAGTTCCTGTTAAGGCTGGTTGTTGCCACTCTCTTCAGGAGTTACGGCCTTAAACTGCCTGGGCTGTTTGTCGTCCGTGCTGAGAAGCTACGTCCTTTTTCTCTCACTTCCAGAGGTGATCCAAACTGCTTACTAGTTTCCAATTAAATCCCCATTAGCAATTCGCTTTTTTTATCTAATTTACACTTACGAAAAGATTAAAATTGTCCATAACTCACTTTGAAGGTAGGGAACATCTCAACATTTCCGGGCCAAGACGCATCCTTTAAACTTTGAATGTGTTACAGTATTTTGGATTGCTGGTTAAGGATATGATTACAAAATTAGTTTGTCGCAAAAATGGCTGCCGTACAGTTAGCAAGAGCGGCAGTTGAGGATCATCTGTGTCACAGGAAATGTTACATATTGAAGTTTTATGCAAAATGTAGTATGCGAATAAACTGTTCATTTCTACAGGTAAAATTTAAATGATTTAGGAAATAATGGTCGTTATTATCTAAATAAACCAATCCAAGTCTCATATCACTAAAATAGTTTTCAAGACATCAAAATAATCTTAGGCAGCTTGGGAAGGCTGAGTGAAGACCCTGTTTGAGAATAATTGCCCAGTATTCTAAAGCTAGGTCAAGATAGGCATCTTGGTCGCATGCCAAGTGACCCTAACACGACAGTGACCCTAACATGTGCCACTGACGCTTCCTGGCCACGATTCACTGTACACTGCCAGTGCTATTCTTGCATATCATGACTCCAGTTTCCTTTTAGCCTGCAAGTCATACTGTATTCATTATCAGAAAAATATTCAGCATATACATACTCTTAACCTTGTTTTTATATACATATGTAATCTGTCCTTTAGTGTATGGCTCTGAATTTGTCTTTAGGATTTAAATTGTTAATGATGTTCCTTTGGTATTTCTGAAATATTTGCTACTGTGATATCATTTCTACATTTCTGAATTCTCTATATAGTTTAGTTTTTTCTGTCATAGGGCCTTACTGCTTTACAATGACTTTCTGTAAGGGTTTTCCATCACTAAAAAAACGCGTATTTATAAGTCGCGTTTTAGTTTAATCTACCTTTGAACATAACTGGTTTTCAAAATTGCAAAAAATTTCCCGTTAAACCGACTGTATGACGAAATACATCACACTAACGCCATGAAGTAGTCACTATAACGAATTCCGAAGATTAAAACGGAGAAGGAACGAACGAATTACTGAGAAATTCGCATTTGTTGACCTAAGCAGAGAGGGAGAGAAGCGAGCCTCGAGAGGTAATTCCCATGCCATGCATGTTTTCTGTTGGTTGAAAGCGGGTTTAGCCTCTACTAAGAAATGATCGATTTAGGTTTTCATTGTAGATTTTATCGAGGTAATAAACAATTATATGAATTATTATCATAAATTATGATCAAAATTCACGTAAATTTTGATAAAAAATTGAAGTTATAGGGGATTTATTGTTGTAGGTTAATCATATGTCTGATAGCGCCGGAAGAAAGGTGGAGCGTCAGGTGAAAAATGAGAATTAACCAATAAAGCACTGAAGGAAAAGTGATGTAAAAATGAAAATTTCATTTGTTTGTCTGTTTTTGTATGTCTGTTTTTGTATGCCTGTTACAGGGTAGGGGTTTTGATTTTGAGTTATAAACCTTTCTGGGTTGACATAGAGGTTGTGTGCCAAATTTTGTCTGGGTCTGTCAAGCAGCTTGGATATCTATAGAATCCAAACAAATAAACAAATGTTCACTTTTATATAATAGAATATATATATATATATATATATATATATATATATATATATATATATATATATATATATATATATATATATATATATATATATATATATATATATATATATATATATATATATATATATATATATATATATATATATATATATATATATATATATATATATATATATATATATATATATATATATATATATATATATATAACATATATATATATATAATCTTTCTGTATAAGAAAAAAAACCTTGGAATATGGGTTACTTGCCACAATGAAAAATGAGCCACGAAATTCCATAGTAACCATTTCTTGTAACTTCACACTATTACTTTACAAATATTTAGAATTCAGTATTTATTCTACATAGTGAAGTATTTGTCAATATATATGTATATATATATATATATATATATATATATATATATATATATATATATATATATATATATATTGTCTGAAGCATACCAAATATGGTTTATTACACAACTAATCACAGAATTCAAAAATTTACCTCACTTCAGCCAGCTACCTGAACTCTCATAACAATAAAAGTTACGACTGAGTACTCTAAAGGTAACAGTGATCCTGATCCCTTAACAAACTTCCTAATCACATAAAAAATCAGACTAAGTTTATCAAAACAAGTGTGAGGTGTCAACAATTGAACAAAAATGTTCTAGAGTAAAATTGCATCATTCCATCAAACAACTTTAACTGTTTCCTGGGCTTAATTCACTTCAGCAAAACTAAAGGGACAAAACATGCTTATCACTTTGCCTTATGCACACAATTAATCCTATTCACTGGTGGTCAACAAATGAAACACTGTTTTTAAAAATCATTAAATACAAAAATTTATTTTAAATTTAAAATTTATAATTAAATTCACAATCTGAAGAAATTTACTATTACTTTGAAGACAACACAAAATTTAATTAATTCTTGAGTTAAATTATTAAACAAAACTAAATCATGAAAAGTTTAGTTTATCAAGAAATGAAATTAATTATGCAAAACTTAAACTATTAAGAATTACACAAGATTTGAAAAGAATATCTTATAAATGAAAATTAAATCAAGTAAGCAATGTTAAATTATCATGAAATATTTGAAATGCAAAGTAAATAAATGTTAAATCACCAGTATATAAGATGTGAAAATCAAGAGATTGCAAACATAATAACACACAAAAATACACAAAACATCTACCAATAATAATATCACTGAGGCAAAAATTTCCTAATATACCTTATTATACCATGGTAGTAATAAGTAAAATTCACTTTACCTCACACAATAATAATAATAATGATAATATTAATAATAATAATAATAATAATAATAATAATAATAATAATAATAATAATAATAAACTGTAATTACAAAATTTATACATTTTCTATAGTAAATTATGTGATATTTTATACATACAAATATCATTTCCCGATCTTTTGAGAAACCTTTGAAGAGAGGGGGCAAGGGGCAAAGCTGTCAGATGTGGCAATCGTTGTCCACAGCATGTCAAAAGGCTTCAGTACTCTCTCTCTCTCTCTCTCTCTCTCTCTCTCTCTCTCTCTCTCTCTCTCTCTCTCTCTCTTTTTTTTTTTCCTCCATAAATCATGAATTTCCATCTTTTGATATCTAACGTGAGAATAACCCTCTCTCTCTCTCTCTCTCTCTCTCTCTCTCTCTCTCTCTCTCTCTCTCTCTCTCTCTCTCTCTCTCTCTCTCTCTCTCTCTCTTTCATGTTATTCTTCCCCTGTCTCCATAATAATTCATAAATAATTTAACTATATTGTAAATAAGACAACTCTCTCTCTCTCTCTCTCTCTCTCTCTCTCTCTCTCTCTCTCTCTCTCTCTCTCTCTCTCTCTCTCTCTCTCTCTCTCTCGTAGTTAATGCTTACACATTTTTACAACTTATTATTTCCTGTATGTCTTTTACCTGTACAGTAGATGGTTTAACTTGTCTAATTTTTACCTGTACCGTCTACGAACTGTAAATGCACTAGTGTGGCAAATACATTCTAAAACATAGAGACATAATTACTAAGAGTTGTATTAGTCAAATAAAAAACACTGTTTGTTCATGGAAAAGCATTTCAGAACAAAGAGAAAGAGACCTAGAATAAAGAAGTTATTAAAAAGAGGTGGAGAGACTTCTAAAAATAGATCGGTCGGAAGGGGAGAGGGACAAATTCTCTTCCAGCTCTATTTTTATGTCAACAATTTATTTCTTTTTTAGGGCAATGTATTAAATTAACTTTTAAATGAAGTTACAGTAGCTTTTATTTCATTTAAAAGTTAGCTTAATAATTTGAGAGCATGATTAGGGTCTTATTATTGTTTAAACTTTAGAAATAAGCATTTATTAACATTTTAGAGACTGTACCAAATTTATGAAAATTCGCCTTGGGCGAGGGTTCTGGAATCAACCTTGTGTAAGTTTGGGGTATGACTGTAATCGATCAAGATATGTGCACTTATCAAAAGTCTATGTGACTCGAGCAGAAAATTGTATGGGACGAAGCTCTTAACAAAATCTCAACCTAATTAAAACAGACAGCAGCCAGCCAGTCACAAACGGCACACTTTCAAAACAAGACGAAGAACCAAAGTTGGTTTCCTGAACAGTACATGAAACATTGCAAAATCTTTCGTCTTTTTCTCGTATGAGACAAAACCTTACAGGACTCTGTTGCCATTAACTTGCTTGTTAACGCATTATCTTTTGTGATGACAACCAAATCAAAACATGTCATACGAAATCACGCGTACAGAACACAGTTGCCGCGGGGACAAAATGCGCGATCACATGCTACTTTAGCTAAGGATAAATGCATAGAATGTGAAGAGGACAAGATTGTGCTTATTTTGAAATGCGTGAGATTAAATGCGGTAGAATATGATGAGTACAAAAATCTTAAATCTACCATTCACGGGCAAAAGTTACATTTGCCGAAATCACGTCTTAAAGAAAGAAACTATGTTACTGGACCTGTAGTTGGCACATGATCAGTTTTGACAAAGAATTAGGACTTGTGGTTACTTTATTGGTATGGAGTCATGTGTGACTGGGGTTGTTATGACAGGGTCGGCACACACACAGCCGTCTGAGCGAAAGTGAAACAGCAAATAAACAAAAAAGGTCGTCTTGGCGAATGAACGGGTATCACACACCTGGGTGAGCAGAAACCTTACGCAGAGTTTAACCAAAAGATTTTGACTTTTCTCTCAGCTGGGATAGTGAATGACGAGGGAGTGTCCCTCCACAGTGTGTTTACTGGGAATTAAACTGAGTGAAAAGAAATTTATCTTGTGTGGCTTTTCTTTAAACAAACGGAAATGCTAGACAAAAATTTTGGCTCACGTGGGCCTGAACAAAATCTTATGCCATTATAGAATTTGCTTGGCAAAGGAGATACTACACTTGCCTAACGGAGTTCCTAACCTCTACGAGAGAGAGAGAGTAAATTCTTAACTCTAGCAATACGAAAATTGCTGGGTAACCCACGGGTTCTAACATGTGCCTAACTAAAATTCCGAGACGACAAATTGTCTGGATAACACGAGGAGGAAAGACACACACTATTTCCTTTTTTATCACTTTGAAGTTCACTTTTCATGTTACGTAATTAGCCTATCGTGAGTCATGCAAGCCATCATGCGGTAGCTATCAAAAGCTTGTGTAAAGTTTAATAACTCTCTTCTCTATAACTGGGATGCATGTACGTGGCCTAACAATTCCTAATTCTATTTCAGTCGCGATTTTGTTTCGCACCTAGCAAATTAAAAATAATAACACTGTACTTACTGCGCAACTGATCACTTGTGCGCTTGTAAGTGAATTTTACGCTAGTCAAAAAATTCTTGCAACCAGCTTTTAGTGTGGCTATTCAGCTGATAATTGAGATTGAAAAGGAGGGGGTTGAGGTAGGGGCAGTCTACAAGATTCTGAGCAATGGTTGCCGCTGACATGTTTCTAACTGGGGCGTCTAGTTTACTAATGAGGTACACTAGGGATATACGCAACTTACCTTGGATAACCCAAAAATCTGGACTCTGACCTTGAGGTCAGATAGAAACATGTAGGCTTACATCAAAATACGGCTGAAAGCCTAACTTCAAAAGGGGAGTGATTAGGTAAACTCTTGGGTTTAACTTAATAAATTATATTTACAAAAGAAACACGTCAGAAGAATGGTAACGTAATTCAGGACAGGTAAACATATGGGCCCATAATACAAGATGAAGGAAGCAAATGACGGGAATTGCTTGAAGAGATGCAATGGGAGCCCACTTCAAAAAGGGTGTTGCAAATGATGTAGTGGGGTCACTACGCACACAAGGAAATACACGTCCACAGCTGACTACTCTAATCTGTAATCAAACACCTATTTTTACTCAACCGAAGATAACACTTTCATTAATGAATCGAGAATTACACAGAAGGTGCCTAGACTGAGCTCGAGTCTGATAGCTCGACTGTTAACGATTTACGTTACACTCCACTTCAGTGCTTAGCAAATTAAACAGCACAACAATAAAAAGCAATACAAGTCTCACTGTAGGAATATCGCACCATGAAATGAAAAGTATAAAATCAGTCGGAGACAAATAGGGACGTGACTGACGAAAAACCTTAAATTCGGCACTTTACCTTCAGTAGGAGATGGTGTTCTCATCTTTTGGGGAGCCAGCAAATATTTCACAACAAAAAGGTTACAATGCCCTGACTGCAACATGTCAGGAATGGGCAGTTTGATAGAGCAAGGGTCAGGACCTGAGACCTGGATGAGCTGCCGACAGAGTCTAAGAGCAAGCAGCTCCTTCCAAGGTCCTTTATAGCCTCCATGGATTACACCTTTGTTCCTCATAGCTGGTGCTGGTGTCGCCTCCTGGCAGCATGGCGAAGGTTCATGATGACAGCGAACTCGTGTTCAATTTGGGCGAAGATTTACTCCTACCGGATTAGCACATGGAATTTAAGGATTCTTGGCAGTCACTGGTCCTACTAAAAATGAATGAATTAGTTAAATATTATTTACATTATTTCTTTTGCTAGATGAGAGAGAGTGATACCCTTGAAAATATTTATATAATATATATATACATATAATATATATATATATATATATATATATATATATATATATATATATATATATATATATATATATATATACATATATATATATATATATATATATATATATATATATATATATATATATATATATATATATATATATATATATACATATATATATATATATATATATATATATATATATATATATATATATATATATATATATATATATATATATACATTTATATACATTTATATTTATATATATATATAATACACACACACACACATATATATATATATATATATATATATATATATATATATATATAGATATATATATATATATATATATATATATATATATATATATATATATTACATACATATATATATATACAATTCAACATAATGGTAAGGCTATTCCTCAGCTGTACAAACCAGAAGGCGTAGAAGAAGACAGCATAAGTCACTTTATTCTTGCTGCGACGTTTCGAGACCAATGTCTCATCATCCAGGCTAAAATGAAAGACAAAAACTGATAAACAATACAGCATAAATTATTTTTTGTCGACATGCAAAGCACATTGAATAAAGCAAAACAAAGCAAGATGCAATATTGAAATAAAAAATTATATACTCTACAAAAAAATTAGTTAAGAATAATTAAAAAGGCACCTTGTCTCAACAAATTTCAGTTGCTGTATGGAAAATGCACCGAAAGCAAAGAACAAGAAGGGTGTGATTTAAGCTATGTACAAGCGAACAGATGAAGAGTGTTTGTTTAAGGTGGGAACTAGTTTCTTTATAGCTAAAGATTCTAATATCGGAAGGTGGTGTTCAAGATATTGTTATCAAGTCCAAATGAACACCACCTTCCAATATTAGAATCTCTAACCATAAAGAAACTTGTTCCCACCTTTTAAACAAACACTCATCTGTTCCCCTTGTACCGTTCCTCATTGGACGGGTGGGTACCATTCTCAGCTAGCACTCTGCTGGCCCCGCGTTCGATTCTCGGACCGGCCAATGAAAAATTTGAGGAATTTATTTCTGGTGATAGAAGTTCATTTCTCGCTGTAAAGTGGTTCGGATTCACAATAAGCTGTAGGTCCCGTTGCTAGGTAACCAATTGGTTCTTAGCCACGTAAAATAAATCTACTCCTTCGGGCCAGCCCTAGTAGAGCTGTTAATCAGCTCAGTATTCTGTTAAACTAAGGTATACTCAAATTTATATACATATATATATATATATATATATATATATATATATATATATATATATATATATATATATATATATATATATATATATATATATATATATTATAGACAGATATTTCAGTATGTAGAATAAATGCTGATATTCAGTATGTAGAATAAATGCTGAATTCTAAATACTTGTATAGTACTACTCTGCAGCTACAAGAAAAATGGTTACTATAGAATTTCGTGGCTCATTTTTCAGTGTGGCGGGGACCCATTCCAGATTTTTTCTTTGTTAAATCAGGAAAGAGCTCCGCATAATTATGTAGTTTAGACCAGCGGCAAGGAGCGGAATACTGCTGAAACGAAGGTCATAGGTTACAGTTAGTTGTCTAAAACGTCAACTATGGCAATGTCATGTTGTAGTCAAGTAGAAAGCATCTCTTGGGAAAATATAGCTTCTTGAGAGTGTTCAATGGCTTAAGACCACATCTTTGACAATTCGATGCGCAGGAAAAGTGGCTAAAAGAACGAGTTACTTCGGGCTTATTCAAGTGGTACTATTTGATAGCTCTGTCATCTTCTGGTGATAAATTTTTGTGTTCTGATTAACACTGGAACTGACAACTTTCGTCGCTGTCGTTGATAGAATGCAAAGTGATGATATCAGCAGAATCCCAATTGTTTTTGTGGTCTATGTTCCGCCGGTGTTATTAACTTGAATGTTTGTTAATTAGGATGATTGCAGAGTTGGATGTCACTATTCTTTTATGATTATTGTCACTATTTTTTGTTGACTGTTATTAAATTTTATTTCTGTAGGTGGCTCAGTTACATGATAAAAAAAATAGCTTGTTACTATGCCTGTCATTCAACTTATCTACAGATCGATTTTTGTGTCGATAAGCGGCAATGATCAGCCACTTGTATTTATCACACTTTTATTTCTCCTCTTGTCAAGAGGAACACCAATGTTTTTATTCTGCTGCGTAACGAAATGATTATTCCCTGTAAGATACCTGGAGGATCTCAATATGGAAGGCTTAAAATCTTAAGGGTTTTCTCCTCCATGGGTACTGTGGTGCAGTACAGCAATGGTTCAGTCAAAACACATCATGTTAAAACATTAAGGCTAAAGCCTTGGACGTTACTTTTTTTAATAACAGCAGCTGAAATATATGAGTAGTGAGTTTGCTGGTTGTCGGTGAAATCTGATTTGAGACCTGAAGATAACAGTATTGAGGAATTTGACAAATTAGTTGATTTATTGCAAATATCCAGTTCCACCTGGTTATAGCTACGATGATATTACACCGTGGCACACACATTTCTAAGAATCCTGATTATGAAGAAACAAGGGTACACAAACACAGGGAATGTGAAACCAAATTAAGAATAGACACGCTCACTCAGTACAAGCATACATACCACACTGAAAACAGACTTATTACTAGATCACATGAACTATAAACAGGTCAGATAAACACTTCAGAAAAACACATAACTATAATTCATATAAGCTTACAAAAAAAGAATAGATACCCTTTCGCACTTACTGTAGATCTGTGGAATTATGGTGTAAATATATTAATTAGCAAAACAGGGGAAAGTGACACTTAAGGGTAACGTAGCCTCTGGACACTACTATTGACATTAGGGGAATTGCTTTCTTCAATCAACTATACTCCTCAATTCGAATATACTGTGACCGATAACAATATCTTTCAAAAGTTGAACTAACACCCATGGGACCTATACTGTTGGCTGTGGTGGTCTCATCAACCACCCGATAATATTTGGACCAGAGAAATATCTATATGCCAGTCATTTTGGTGCCTCAGTGGTGGAACTGCCCCTAGATTTCATCCCATGGATTCCAGGAGCCGGCTGTTTCTTTTGAAGAATTTTCGGCATTTCTCTCCAGCTTGCCCATCATTATAAGTGGATTAGGGATGACTGCACTCTTGTAATGCTCAGTCCAACAAATGGGTTAAATTACACTTGGGCCTCTCTAATTATTTCGATGTTATCGATTTGGGGTGGCATCATTTGCAAAGAAATAAGCTTCATGAAAGGTACAGAGTGTCTTTTTCAAGGGGTTCAGGCAGTCTTTTTTAGTTTTTTTCAATCTTGTTTGGATAATAACATACTTACCCCTCCTGCGCCTGGATCCACCGACGAACCGTGGTACAGGCAACTAACTACTACTTGCGATACTTTGACTATGGGCTATTTCCTCAAAAGAAACAAAGAAACATTGGGAAACCAGGCTGAAATCAAAACTGATAGAAATGGAATGTTTGAAAAAAGTACTCTGGAGTAATAATTTTGACTTGACTTACAATTTTGGTAAGATAAACAGTATCTTTAAAGAATCTGGGCCAATAAAAAGAACAAAGATCAGGGTAACTGGTAACATGTTCTGAATGCCTTTGTTACCTTTTTCAGGAACTTAATCTGTTAAGCAAAAGAAAGAAGTAATGGCCAGCATAAAGAATATACATTCTATTTCATTCACTATTTTAAATTCTAAGATTGTGGTTGAAAAATAATTGTACTAAATTGCTTTGTATTTAGTTAAAAAAACTACCTGCATCTTTACACTGGAAACTACAAACCTGTATGCAGCAACAACTTGAAAGGCCTACCATACCTACAAAAGGTGTATTGCAAAAATACCGAAAGAAAAACAGAGAAATATGGAAATCTCCTAATCAAGGCCAAAGGCGATCTACAAGCTATGATGCTGCTCAGTTTAGAACCATATCATAATAATGCTGTTACTTTTCTGAAACCAAACACTTCCAACAGTATACAGGAGTGATTACTTTAGAGGGTTTACAAGAGTCATCTGACTGACAAGGAAGTTCTGGACCTTTGTCCTAAGAATTTTGAGGAACAAAATAATGCTGTTCATACGTTCTTATCCAAAAACTTGCCAGAATTTATCAGCAGGCTCAGAAACAAGAAGAAATGGTACAAATGCTCAGTGGAAATAGATGGCAATAGTCGCAACTGACCTAGTATAGATTATTGCAGCTATCATGGTGGCGACCACTCACCTCAGTATCAATTCTGTCCTTGATTTTGATGTGAGACAGTTCAAACAGTGTGCAGTGAATATGTAAGCTATGGCACAGCAAAGGGCGGGGAAGCTGAAAGGTGCTAACAACCATCCTTTGCAAAAAGTAACTCAAATCTCTTCATGGTCATCATAATTTTTCTAATATAACTGCTGCAGTAGACCTGTAAGGACGGGATTGAGGACATACTGGCTGGGTGTTGACTGGTTTATTGGTGGTTCCTTACTGAATGAATGTACAGAATCTTCGAAGTTGATATTGTTGCGAGCTGCAAAGTAGTGTCTACACACAGACAGGGCAAAACAGAGGTAATGTTTCGGACAACTGTGTTTGTCGGCAGACAAACAGATGGTGATTGTGAGAGACGTAATAAACGTACAATGATAAAACATGCATCAGTGGAAAGGCCAGGAAATTCCACATATGGCCAATTGCATGAGATTCGAGACAGATTAATGAATACAATGCAGTAGCATAATAAATGTGAAATGGCGAGACGTTTGGCGTCTTCACAAACAGAAACATACACACAGTTTGATACAGAAGATTCGTTGGAACATTGTGAGTACATGATTAGAATGCTTGCATGGCAATGCAAGCAGTGGTGATTGTACATAAATCGAGACAACAATGGTTAGTGAGAAACAGACGGAAATATTGTATGGTAGAAGTTGTGTTCCTTGCAAGAGAGAAAACGGGATGCTCTTGTTTTGTCTTGGTCCCTCCGAAGGTATGATGCACACACACGCATGCTGCTCGAAAGAGACCACGGTCGGCGCGATGAGGTCTCTTGACAGTACTTCCCCAGCAAAGC
This sequence comes from Macrobrachium rosenbergii, assembly GCF_040412425.1. Taxonomy (NCBI): domain Eukaryota; kingdom Metazoa; phylum Arthropoda; class Malacostraca; order Decapoda; family Palaemonidae; genus Macrobrachium; species Macrobrachium rosenbergii. The sequence continues at coordinate 61,547,179 of NC_089761.1, forward strand.
GTCGATGCGGAAATCGTCTTGCTGACAATTGGAATGGGCGCGAAGGGCTTGGGCTTGGGGGCTGGTAGGAGGCTTAAGGCGGCGCCGCCAGCAGGAACTTGAGGAGGACGGTAGCGGGTTGAAGGATGACGTCGGTTGATCCTTTGGTAGCCAGCTCGAGGGGGACGGCAGTAGGCTGAAGGATGACGGTGGATGATCCTTTCGGTAGCCAGCTCGAGTCATACTGCAACAGGCTGAAGGATGACGTCAGCTGGTCCTTCATTGGTCAGCGCACCCGGTATGAGTTTGGGGCGGCACCAGGCTTCCTGGAGGAGGCGTCCAGGGCTCCAGTGGTGGGGTGGGTCATCTCGGAGGGTCAGACATCTATTGAAGACTCGGGAACGACGGGAGAGGAGGCGGCGAAGGGTTCGTTGGTGCGTGGGTCGTCATCGTGGGTCGGACGTCTACCATCGGCTCCTTCCGGTCACTCTGGGTCACCAATGTAAGGACGGGATTGAGGACATGCTGGCTGGGTGTTGACTGGTTTATTGGTGGTTCCTTACTGAATGAATGTACATTGTTGTTTTAGATTTAGCTGGCGTTGTGCCAGGACGGGCTCTTGCTCCTAGAGCAGCCCATAATGAATGTACAGAATCTTCGAAGTTGTTATTGGCTGGTGCAAGCCGCAAAGTAGTATCTACACACAGACAGGGCAAAACAGAGGTAATGTTTCGGACTTCTGTGCTTGTCGGCAGACAAACAGATGGCGATTGCGAGAGACATAATAAATGTACAGTGATAAAATATATATCAATGGAAAGGCCAGGAAATTCCACATATGGCCAATTGCATGAAATTCGAGACAGGTTAATGAATACAATGCAGTAGCATAATATATGTGAATTGGCGAGACAGAAACATACATACAGTTTGATACAGAAGATTCGGTGGAACATTATGAGTACATGATTAGAATGCTTGCATGGCAATGCAAGTAGTGGCGATTGTTCATAAATCGAGACAACAATGGTTAGGGAGAAACAGACGGAAATATTGTATGGTAGAAGTCGTGCTCCTTGCGAGAGAAAAACAGGATGCTCTTGTTTTTGTCTTGGTCCCTCCAAGGTATGACGCACATACACGTGTGCTCGAAAGAGACTGCTATCGGCGCGATGAGGTCTCTTACAGATCCTTCAACATCCAAAACCTCTGCGTTTACAGTAATTCCTGTTATTTCTTCCATAAGAATCAGCCCTCTATGCTCTTGCTGCTACTGCAGTACCTCCAACACCTAAAATGCTTGCAAATGTAGTAACCCTTGTTGCCTTTTCTAAATTTGATTTTGCTTCTGTTAAGCCTACGAGGTAAAACTAAAAGAACATTTCACCAAGACCAACTATGCCATAAAATACATGAGTCATCTTAAGGTTCTTCAGAGACATTAGCTTCTTATTCATAAGCATTTCAGAAGCCACACTGATATTCATCTGTCGACAAAGTGGGTTGTTGCTTACTAGAGGGGAACAGTTGTTTATGCCTTCAATCTCCTAAAAGCAACAGTCATTTAGAAACAGAAAACTCTTAAGCTATAGCTATGGCTCCAACAAATCTAAACAAACCCAGTCGCTTTCATTCACTTCTTTCTTTTCTTTTCTTCAACGTGCTTTTATTCCCATTTTTGTATGGGGTAAGTACATATGCCTTCTTTTGAAGGACTTTTTTTGATTTGGCTTTGTGGTAGACCTGTGGTCTCGATCGGCTGCCCTGCCTGACATCGCTTAACCCCGGTAACGTTATGTTTCATGTATCATATGGCAACGCCCTTTCTTCCCAGCAGCGAGTAGTTATTGCAACGTGAGATGTTTGTTATGTTTTTTTTCAGAAGGTGTTGTAGTGGCTTTGTTTTGTGTGTGTATTTAGTCTGTAACATCCATTTGCTTTTAAAAACCTATCCGTTGATTACATATATAATCCCGGGATGTCTACACGGATAGCAAAGTGTCTGCCTTCCGGACTGAGGGATTGAACCCGCGCCACAGACCTCACGATTGACTGAGCCATCGAGGCTCTCAGTCGCTTTCATTCAAAAAAGTAAATAAAAATAAAAAGTATTAAAACCCCAGTATCTCTGTAGAAATCCCATATCCCTACACTGAATCAAGAGGAAACATTGACAGAACTCAGTAAAAATAAGACCGAAGACCCAAATTTCACCATAAATAATGGCAGACATTCTGCAGTGGAACTGCAAAGGCTCAGATCTCGATCTGAGCAACTTGAGGGGTTGTTATGCAATTATAATCTTAGCATTGGCCTGCAAAAATCAAAATTAGGTAACAACTTCTATAATACATGACTAAATTAGGCATTTTTCTTTTACTCTGCACCACTATTATCAAAGCATATTTTTGCAACACATCCCAGGTGTATTTGATAATGAATTACATATATTAGCTATGGAGGTAATTTAGAAAAGAATTTCATTTGTGTTCAATATACCTTCAATTACAAGATTTAGTTGATCAACTTTTACCTCCTTTCCTCTTGTTGTGAGACTTCAGCGCCCTTAAGAACACTTCATGGGATAAAGCTTTCATAGATAGAAAAGACAGGATTACAGAAAGCCAATTTGATTCTAAGCATTTCTCCTTGCTGGATGGCTCCCAGACCTATTATTATAGTAAATGTAGAGCAAATAATGCATCATCTGCTATCAGCCTGAATACTTGCTGTCGGATTATTGTCATGATTATATATGATTAGTACATGGACATCTCGTATTAGTGAAACTGATTGGGCAAAGTTCAACCCAGATCTTCAGATATATCGAAAATTTGAATGTTTTAAAACCATGTTGAGGTATAGTACTAACTGATTGACAAAATTATGCAGTAAGCAGGGCTAATGATGCAGTACTTAAAACAGGAAGTAAACCATGGAGACCTGTGGTTCCTTATGGGACAAGAAATGCAAGGCTTTGGAGAGAGAGAGCCCAGACACTACTAATAAAGATATGAAAATAGTGCCTCTGTAACCTGCCTAGTTAATTATAAATGTGCCCAAGCACAACAAACCTGCAATGAGTCCCGGATTCACTATATATTTTGGTTAAATTCAAAGATTTCCTGAAGTTTTAATACTGAAAAAGATCAAGAAACTAATTGGTAAAAATGTTCCCTAATCTCTACCTTACCTGAAAGTAGAAAATAAACAACCAGCTAATCATAGAGCCTGATGATGTACCTAATAAGTTAGAGGAACATTTTGCAGACTTCTTAAAACCAAAGCACTATCCATCAAACTTCAAGTCATTGGCTGCTAAAATAACATTTCAGTTACTTAAAAATAATAACTCGGAAGAATACAATGCCACTTTCACAATGAGGAAATTACAACATGCCTTACCTTCAACCAAAAACGGCCCGAGGAGAAGCCAACATACTAATGATGTGATTATGATAAAACACCTACCTGATAATACTAGGGAATTTTTTTGAAGAATTTTTAAAAATCTAGGAGACTGAGGTCTCCTAGTACCTGGAAAACTGCTCTATCAGTTCCAGGCTGCAAGCCAGGAAAGAATGGCCTCCAGTTAACAAAATACAGACCAGTAAAACTTAAAAAGCTGCGTTTTTAAATTAATGGACTGACCTTTCGCGTCCTCCTGCCTTTGATTACGCCCTGATTTCATTCCAGTTTTGCAGTGCAGTCTTTCTCTAGGACAGTACAGAGCGTGGCAAGTTGTGCCCATTCTTTCTTGGCTGAAGATATGAAACGACTTATCCTATTCAGTGGCATGAACTAAGTTATTTTATAGTTCAGTCTAAAACAGGCGAAATATGTTTTCTAACAGTTTCTTTTGTGATTCTAATAAAATTTAATATAATCTCCGTCGTTGTTGTTGGTTCCACTGAACCCCGTTTATAAAAAAAGAGTTAGGTTAATTGGTAGGGTTCTTGTCGGGTAGGACTTACTATCGTATGTTAAAGTTTGGTTAGGAAGTTCGGATTACTGTATATCACTTTTGAATAGTTTTTGTTATTTTCTCTCGCCGAAAAACCCCTGTCTCATACCAGTGTTTCCCTAATTAATATTAGAAAAAAGGGGTTATAGTGAAATAACCCAGCACTTTTGACGGAAATGAATACAATATCAAATTCGTCATAACCATGTAATAAACTTCTCTTTTACCTTGAGAAATTCTAGACTTAACGGTTAAGAATGAACGGTGGTAACAAGATGCAAAAATAATGTAAATATGTCTTTATGCCAATTCAACAGAAAGTTTTATGTGCATAATAATGTTCCTGTTTCAGACCACGACTGTGATTTAGAAGAATGTAAGACTTGTGCAACAGAGCATGAATGAGGCAATTTGATGAGAACTAAAATGATCTAGTGCAAGAGAAGTAACGGAACAAAGCAGTATTATTTGTTCGACAAGGAGTCTCGGTTTAAAGTAGAGGTATGTTAGATGATAGATACAAGATACTGTACAAGAAATATGAATAAAAAATAAACAGTCTTTAAGAAAAAAAAAAAAAGCAAAACACACTGATGTATACAATTTTTTCCAATATCATCTCTTAATAGGGGTGGCATCATAGGAAAAGCAACACAGTTATCACTACTACATTGCATACTTTGAATGCTGAATTATGGATAAGCACCTGTGCTTTAAGAAACTTCTACAAATTAGGCCACTTCATACACCTGCACAGGAGGCTCATTTCCTGAGAATTGAAGACACTCACATATGCTGTGCCATTTACATTTATTTCACATACATTTTCGTGATTCTTTGACAATATGGCTCTCACTTTCTGATACCGTTTTCACCCCACTTCTCAAATCCTTTCTTAGCCTTTCTCGTTCTTCCCTTCACACTTCTGAATTATTCACTCTTTTCACAAACCTGTTAGCATCTATTCTTTTTACATCATTAATCCATCTTGAAACACTTTAATCCACCCTGTCACCTATGCTAACCCTTTACTACATCTACAGTTTTCCACATTTCTTACTTCCACACTTCACTGCCATAAGGAAGAGTTGGCTCAACAGTTCTTCCATACGAATGTAGGAAGGAAGTTCGGCCACCTTGTCTTTCATAGTCAATTCAAGTCTCTCTTCTGAGGCCAGCAGCAGACAAACTGTCAGGTCAGTCTGTTTACTAAGGACTGCTACTGGGATGGTAGCAAGCTCTTCAACCTGGACAACACTGCCTGAGAAAGTGCCAGTTGTTTTAATTATATTGCACCTGTAGACAAGGGAGTACCTGTAAAAGAGCTGAACCCTTTGAAAGGAAGTACCCCATCTATGGTAGATGAGCTTCAAGGATATTAAGGCCCTCCGTTTCTGATGTCTCTCATTCCATCTTTCCAGCTCTCTTTTAGTCTTTTTTATCCTCTTTTCCCCACTACTTCTGAGTGATATACTTTTCACTGACCTATTGTTGTCCATTTCATCATCATGACCCAGTCATCTCAAAATACTCTGATCTGTCCTTTCACCCACGCAGACCCTTTTCCCACTCATACATATTTGCAGTTTTCCCAACCTAGCAATTCTTATGCTGTTTATACCATACAATTCAAATAGTTGATCTCAGCAGCTTTCATTTACATTCACCCTTCACGCATCAGATTGTCGCTGTTTCTTGAGGACTGCCATAGGTTACATACTGGACATTGTTGCCATAGGAAGTGCCAGTGGTTTGTAGTACAGATGTATTACATCGAGTAAATATGTAGTATTTGGGGAACAAGTAGACCTACATGAAGATATCCCAGGATATTCTCATGTAAACTTGCTAAAGGAGAGAAACAACTACGTTGCTGAGGTGTTCGGCTCAAGTTGTTTTGCACTAGCTTCACACAAAACATTCGAACAAACTCCTGGCGAACCAGTGACACCATCTGCTATGCACTCAGCATTCAAGACTGGTCTTGCTGAATCCTCTATTGCATCTCTTACCTCTGTTTATGAAGCAGTGTGCAATGGCAGCTCATTCCCTGATTTACCTGGACTCATTATTCCTGCTCCTTTTGCATCCCCAGCCAAAGTCGATTCTCCACGATGTTCAAATAGAATTATACGAATACCTCAATATTTACCTTGTGCAGTTAAAATTAAATGGCGGGGTGAATGTAATAATAATTCATTTACATATATTTTAATCTTTATTAGGTTTCTGAAAAAGAAACTATCATGCCAGCTTTGTCTGTCCGTCCGCACATTTTCTTAAAAACTACTGAGGTTAGACGGCTGCAAATTGGTATGTTGATCATCCACCATCCAATCATAAAACATACCAAATTGCGGCCCTCTAGCCTCAGTAGTTTTTATTTCATTTAAGGTTAAAGTTAGCCATAATCGTGCTTCTGGCAATGATATAAGCCAGGCCACCACCGGGCAGTGGTTAAAGTGTCATGGGCCGCGGCTCATACAGCATTATACCGAGACCACCGAAAGATGGATCTATTTGCGGTGGCCTTTATTATACGATGTACAGAAAACTCGACTGCACCGAAGAAACTTCGACACATTTTTTACTTGTTTACCAGTGGCCCGGTTGACAAGCCTATTCATCTGAAGGCTTATCTGTTTAAGCAATAATTGTATAATGCCCACAGGAACCGAATTCTGGTCTGGCACAGGGACTAAAACCACAGAAGTATTTTCCATCTACTTCTGTGAAGAATTTTCTGGAAGTGACTCCTCTGAACTTGATCACTTATTTTGTTATTTCTATCTTTAATACGAGTATCTTCAAATAACTACAGATTTGCACCGACAAAAAGAAGGCATTCTGTGCAAGTAAATGGCTTCAGTAGAATGCAAACCTTGCCAGTAAGAAAGGCCTATCTGAAACTGATATACTGTACTTTGTGTCAGTAGAGAACAGATAGAATCTCATTAAATTCATCAAGAAGTGATGAGATCGACAAAGAAGAATAACTGAACCATTTCTAGAAGACAGTGAACGCCTATTACCGCCTTTGGTACTTGGAAATCATCATAATTCGAGAAAATGCAGTTAAAAGCACACAAACAGAAAAAGAATTAAAGACCTTCTTAATATATCAATTATTTTACATTGTATCGGTCTTTTTGTGGCATAATCGACTTACCGTCAGGTAAAATGACACAAATGGTAAGAGTTTAGAGAAGAATCGAATAGTTTTCGGATGCGCTATTTTAATTTTTTTAATTTTTTTGTGGAAAAGTAATTTTGCCGATATAGTAGTAAATTTTGTCTTGGTTGTTATGAAATTTACTTTTGGCCTCTCGGGCCCCTCCCCAAAACTACCTTCCCATACTGCAATGACGATCAGGCTTCATTTTTTCAGTGAAATTAACACTAGATTTGGACTTGAAGCCACACGCGCCAGGCTCTGGTTAACACCCTCGTCGGCAGAGGCTCATGCACCACAGAGTAGAGAGACAGAGCCACAGAAACCTTTGACGAAGAGGATGCAAGTTTGATAAGAAAATTTTAAAGAAACATCATTTCACATAAAACATAACATTCAAAGCAACAAAATCAAAAGAATTATTTAATGATTCTTATTACTAACGGAAAGGAAATCTCTTCACTTTTAATGGTTATTTTATTCACGACACAGACGACGACGCCGCATCGATATTCAGGGCCCCATTAGAATGAAAAATAATATTTTCACAAGATATTATTCAATCAATGCTCCATTCATTTTTATAGGTAAAGAGCAGGAAAGACATGAATGATGGAATATAACAGAGACTTTTGTGTCACACGCATACGAGGCAATAATATAATATATATATGTATATAATATATTGTATAATACATATATATATATATATATATATATATATATATATATGTATATATATATATATATATATATATATATATATATATATATATATATATATATATATATATAACTGGTTATGTTGTCGTTTCTAGAAAACTTCAATTTAAGGAGGAACAGGATAGCCAGAAGACGTGATAAATTGCAGACATTATTATTTCTCAGAAATTAACAGATGCACAGCCGAGCTTCCGGAATACACAACTTTTCCCATCATCAGGGTCACTTATCTATAGAATGACATAAAAAATAAAGAGAAACAGTAAGAAAACTATACTGATTGACTAAATCTAAAAGTATTAAAACAGTTATAATTGACAAAACTTTAAAATACATAATAATATAAAGTAAAAAAGGAACATAAAAACCTAAGTTAACTGCAAAAGAGCAATGACTAAGTAATAGGAAATCACGTACTAAACAGAAATCGTCAAATAAAATCACTGAGAAGATAGATACTGAGAGAGAGAGAGAAAAAAAAAAAACAATGAATATTCAAAATAAAAATGATAATGTAGTACAAAGTACTGGAGAACCTGCTGTTCATGTCGTAGTTAAATGACAACTGGGCGAGTTAGAAGACTGCGAATGGAAGAGGGTGAAATGGTGTGGAGAAAAAACAAAAAGAAAAAAGCAAACTATGCAATGAACAATGGAACAGAGGTGGTTTGACTATTGAGTGTTGGTGATTGTTGTTTAATATGGAGGGACTCTAAAAAGGGAAGCGAATGGCTGTTTTTTGTTTGTCCAAGTATCATTTGAAAATCACTGTATTGTGTGTAATGGTGGCAGGATATAGCATGAAGTCTAATGGCACTATTTTCTTTTTGCTTAAAGCTAAGCTTGTACGGTAGCTGACACTTTATGAGAGTCGATGCGCACCTTAAGTAGGCGCTTGGTACATCCACAGGTCCCAAAATTACATTTAGGGCAATTAAACTTGTAAACAATGGAGGTACGCATCAACTCCGGGAGGGTGTCTTTCACGCGGAACAGTCTTCCGACTGTAAGAGGGTTATTAAAAGTAAATCTGAAGTCAACATACGGATACAGATGGCTCAAGAGTGACAATAATTTTCGTTTGATTAGGAAAGAATCGTTAGTGAAGGGTAGAGAAACATGCATTATCTTTTTGGGAACGGTGCAGACTACAGATTTTGGCTTAAAAACATTGTCTAAAAAATTTTTAACGATTTTATTGAACATGTTCAAGGAATAGCAATTATTCTTAAAATACGTCTCTAAAAACTGACCTTCCAGGTGAAAGTTATTCCAGTTGGAGCAAAGGAAAAGGCTCGATGGATCAGAGTTCTACACGAATTAGCCTTGAAAACAAGGGGACAATGACTAAAAAAGTTTAACCCAAGGCCGGTAAACGTTTTCTTTCTAAAAATGGCCGTCATAAAATTTCCCTCAGATCGAGAGACCAAAATATCTAAAAAGGAAGTGCGGCCATTACATTCTTTTTCCATAGTAAAAGTAATTTTGGGATGAAAGGAGTTGATGAAATCTAAAAACAACTGGGCATGACATTCTTCAGTAAAAAGTAAGAAAGCATTGGACAGGACGGGATTGAGTGATATACTGGCTGGGTGTTGACTGGTTTATTGGTGATTAATTACTGAATGAATGTACATGTTGTTTTAGATTTAGCTGGTTTTGTGCCAGCACGGGCTCTTGCTCCTAGAGCAGCCAATCTTCGAAGGTGTTATTGGCCTGTGCGAGCCGCAAAGTAGCATCTACACACAGACAGTGCAAAACAGAGGTAATGTTTCGGACTTCTGTGTTTGTCAGCAGACAAACAGATGGCGATTGTGAGACATAATAAATGTACAGTGATAAAACATATATCAATGAAAAGGCCAGGAAATTATACATTTGGCCAGTTATATGAGATTCGAGACGGATTAATAAATACAATGCAGTAGCATAATATATGTGAAATGGCGAGACGTTTGGCGTCTTCACAAACAGAAACATATATCCAGTTTGATACAGAAGATTCGGTGGAACATTATGAGTACATGATCGGAATGCTTGCATGGCAATGCAAGTAGTGGTGATTGTACATATATCAAGACAACAATGGTTAGTGAGAAACAGACGGAAATATTGTATGGTAGAAGTTGCGTTCCTTGAGAGAAAACGGGTGTTCTTGTTCCCCTCTCTGTCTGGGTCCCTCCGAAGATATGACGCACGAACGCACACACGCATGTGCTCGAAAGAGACCGCCATTGGCGCGATGGATGGGTCTCTTATAATACCCCCTCCCCATCAAGCAAGGTATCGATGCGGAAATCATTTTGCTGACAATTGGAATTGGCTTGAAGGGCTTGGGCTAGGGCGGGTAGGAGGCTGAAGGGCGGCGCCGGCCGGCAGGAACTCGAGGAGGACGGGAGTGGGTTGAAGGATGACGTTGGATGATCCTTTGGTAGCCAGCTCAAGGGGGACGGCAGTAGGCTGAAGGCTGATCCTTCGGTAGCCGGCTCGAGGGCTGAAGGATGACAGTGGCTGATCCTTCGGTAGCCAGCTCGAGGCGGGGGCGGCAGCAGGCTGCCTGGAGGAGGCGTCCAGGGCTCCAGTGGTGGGGTGGGTCATCTCGGAGGGTCGGACATCTACTGAGAACTTGGGAACGGCGGGAGGCGGTGAAGGGTCTGTTGGAGCGTGGGTCATCATCTTGGGTCGGCCGTCTGCAGTCAGCTCCTTCGTGTCACTCCGGGGTCACCAGTGTAAGGAAGGAATTGAGTGACATACTGGCTGGGTGTTGACTGGTTTATTGGTGGTTCCTTACTGAATGAATGTACAGTACATGTTGTTGTTTTAGATTTAGCTGGCCTTGTGCCAGCACGGGCTCTTGCTCCTAGAGCAGACCGTAACTCTATGTTGATGATGAGTCTGTGAGATGGGTAGGTTGGATGAAAACTTTATTATGACGCATGAAAGTGATTTTGGTGGGGGTATGAATGTACAGAATCTTCAAAGCTGTTATTGGCCTGTGCGAGCCGCAAAGTAGCATCTACACACAGACAGTGCAAACAGAGGTAATGTTTGGACTTCTGTTTGTCGGGGAGACAAACAGGTGGCGATTGTGAGAGACATAAAAACGTACAGTGATAAAACATTTATCAATGGAAAGGCCAGGAAATTCTACATATGGCCAATTGCATGAGATTCGAGACAGATTAATGAATACAATGCAGTAGCATGATATATGTGAAATGGCGAGACGTTTGGCGTCTTCACAAACAGAAATGTACACACAGTTTGATACAGAAGATTCGGTGGAACATTATGAGTACATGATCGGAATGCTTGCATGGCAGTGCAAGTAGTGGTGATTGTACATATATCAAGACAACAATGGTTAGGGAGAAACAGACGGAAATATTGTATGGTAGAAGTTGCGTTCCTTGAGAGAAAACGGGGTGTTCTTGTTCCCTCTCTGTCTGGGTCCCTCCGAAGATATGACGCACGAACGCACACACGCATGTGCTCGAAAGAGACCGCCATTGGTGCGGTGGATGGGTCTCTTACAGTATCATCTACATAGCGTCTATAAAATATGGGTTTAAAAGTATCTGGGTACTGATTAAAGAATTGTTCTTCTAAATGGCACAAAAATACTAGCGAAAGAAGGTCCTAAGGGATAGCCCATGGCCATACCATCAATTTGCTTATAAACTTTCCCATTAAAATAAAAAAAATGAGTATCAATGACCGAGTTCCAAGAGTTTTTTGAAATTACTTCTCGTAAAGCCGTGGTAAATGGTATCCGGGTTGGGGAATAAATTTCCGAGGATAATATCAGTGGTTTCGAAAACAGGGACATTAGTAAATAAGGAGTGAACATCAAAACTAACCATGAATGTATGTGGATTTTGCGCAAGAATGTCGTGGATTTTGCGCAAGAATGTCGGGGACAAAAGAAGAAGAATTTTGCAGGTGAAACGGTTACTCGTTACGTGACTGAGAAGGGGAACAAGGTACTTAGCTATTTCGAAATTAGGTGAGTTGTAAGCAGCAAGTATTGGTCGAAGGTAAAGGTGTAGTTATACTGAACCTCGATGATTACATTGAAAAAATGAATTGTATTTTGTCCGACTCCAGTAAATTCTCTGAAGTAGGTGCTCCTGAATTTAATACCGTTTTTAAAATTGAAGATAAAATTAATCGTACTTTGAAGCAGCTTAAAGATGACTCCGCTATTCCTGAAAGCACCTATAATTCTCTTTCCGTTCAGGATCTTCTTTTGCTACCTTATATGGACTCTCTAAAGTTCACAAGAATGGCATTCCCCTTCGACCAATACTTGCTGCTTACAACTCGCCTAATTTCGAAATAGTTAAGTACCTTGTCCCCTTTGATCGTGGGACTATGTTGGATGCACGGAGACTGCTGAGGTTTCGCATTGAAGTACACAGAGGACTTAGTTTTAGAACTGGTAGTAGGCTGTCCAACCCTGAACATTCCAACATAAGAAATCACTCCAAAACATGTAACACCTACAAAGAATGCAAAGACTTCAAGTTGTTGGAAGGGTTAACAATGAAACTGGCTGAACATTTTAGAATCTCTTTTCATAGAAAGGAGAGTTCTAACTCTAAATACCCAGTTGTCTTCTACGCAATTGTTTGTAGCCTAATTTGATGTTTTGCAGACTGTTGTCATTATTTTTCAGAATGTTTCCTTTCAGTCTGCTCACTTCACTGCTCGGGTGGGTTCTTGTGTGCAGTTATGTGTTGAATCTGTTTTCCTGTTTATCTTTTATCTCATACTTTTGATTGATTTTCTGTGTTTTAGTTTTTTCAGTATAACTTATATGAATGTTTTGAAATGTAAAGTTAAACTATTATAGTGTCTAAAATTTTATCAGCCTGGAAAATGCGACCGAAAGTACGTCGTGAAACGTCGGCCAATAAACTGTTTTATGTACAATGCCTGTCCCTGCACTTCATATATATATATATATATATATATATATATATATATATATATATATATATATATATATATATGTATGTGTGTACGTATGTATTTATGTATATTATATTTTAGCTCTCCCATACAATCTTCGTTTCCTTTTCACATTAGCTTGCTCGCTACACCCATTAATACATTACCCAAAAAGGATTAAGAGTAAATTAAACAAAATGGTGCAGAAGTCATTTAAACATGATTAAATTTGAAATGGTAATTGCCATCTATTTATAAGATTATCAAAATAAGTAAAATAGCAACAATCTGCTTTTGTCATAACAGTCAAGTGGGACGAGATGGTAACAAACTCCGTTGCGGGTTAGTGCCATCAATGGACCTCACGAGGTGCACAGTAGGCATTACTTAAAGTTATTTACAGCGTCACTTCGGCCCTTGCTGCAACCCCTTTCATTCCTTTTACTGTACCTGTATTCATATTATCTTTCTTCAGTCTTAATTTCCACCCTCTCCTAACAATTGTTTCATAGTGCAACTGCTTTGAGGTTTTCCACCTTTTACAACTTGAAAACCTTTTTACTCTCAATTTCCCTTTCAGCGCTGAATGACCTCATAGGTCCCAGTTGCAATTGCAGTTCTACGAACTTTACAGTATTTGTCCACACTAAGGAATCATATAACATATTTCCTTATAACAAGATTCTTTTCCAGTTTCTAATCAAGAAATACTAATTACATTTGCTTATCCTGCTGTCTTTTGTTTTACAGTACCATTGTTTCTCTCTCTCTCTCTCTCTCTCTCTCTCTCTCTCTCTCTCTCTCTCTCTCTCTCTCTCTCCTTACTAAATCAGTCTCCTCATTACTCAGTCTAATCACTGCTCATAATTCTAGAGTTTTTATCTCCACACTTAATCTGGGTTGGCCGTCTTTTGTTCCTTGTTTGTCTTATTGTATGATGAAACCAGGCGAGTATTCTTTAATTTTAGCCTCTTTCACAACGATCAAGCGGTTTGATTGTGTGCTGAGCTAAACACCTAATTAAACGTAAAAAATAAAACAAACAGGTTGCGCATTCACTCTGATTAACATTATTACTGCAGTGATTAATCGTTTTGAATATTTAGGAAAGCGCTTGTATACATGAATTTCATTGTGTCAAATCTTCTTTTTTTTTTATAGAAGATAGTTGATTAAGTGTTAGCTTTTGGTTTATCTGTATATTACCGATAGTCGACTGGCGGTAATACAAGAGGTCAAAAGCACCATCTATATTTAGAAGTTTCACCGGCTGATTATCGCTGTCACTTGAATGCAAGGACAAATCTTAAGGTGGTTCTGTTTAATTAAGCGGTCTATTGAGTTGTGACAGATGCTTAAAACGTCTTTTACCCATCTGTTTTCAGCCATCAATTCACAATTGAATCTTTACTTATAAGAGTTTGCCTTATTTCGTCATGAAATGTATTAGATGGCCTTCTGCTTAATAAATGAATGATATTTCATTTGTACTTCGTGGTCTAGTCTATCGTTCTAATGATCTTGTTTTGTCATATTTCTCTTTGTTTATATTCGTTGATTTGCTTTTCACTTTTTAGCTGCTTTGGATGATCAACTCCTACACCAAATATATAGTTCTTGTGCATCCAGTCTCATTTATTCTTCATCTGTGTTATGTTGTTGCTTAGCCAATCTTCACTTTAGCAGAAATATAGTTGTGAAGCTATTTAATTGTGACATGTTGGTGCATTTCAATAGATAGATAACAATTGTTGTAGCATTTGCAAATTACAACAAAAAGTAGACACTTTGGTAGGAACTTTTGAAATTGGGTTCATCTGGCAGAAATGAACACAGAATATCAAAGATGTAGCATTCAGGATTAGTTTTGTTGAAACAGCAGTGATTCAGTCACAACAGTACTGGCATTAAACGATTAAGATAAAATAAGCACTACTGCTCAGTCTAGACAACTACTGTCTTTGGCTAATGAATGCCGAACTTTGGATGCCCTGCCAACTTCAGCGTTTTAACTCTCATCATCGATTGCTTTCGGTGGCGGTTGCTTTGTATTTAGGACCAAATCAGAAGGTCAACAATAGGTTTACATAGCATAAGTATGAGAGCCCTTTTTTTGTGGGGCCCCTGGACAGCTGCCTACCTTGTCCACACCTAAATCCGGCGCTGGCTAAGGGGAGCTATGGCCACTAGCTGCTTTATTCGTGATATATTCAGTTGTCTGTCTTCTTTCAAGCCGATTTTTCAGTCCATATTTATCAACTTGCTTTCTTATGATAGTACTCTTAATCATCCAGTTCAAGCAATGCCCCAAAGCCCAAACAAAAATGAGTCTTTTATTTAGTAAAAGATGCAACCTTGTCTTGCACTGAATGCAGGCTTGGCAAAAATTTGAAGCCTTTAGCTGAGAGATGCAGGAGGAACATGACACTTGCCTCCCGGAGTCCGCACATTTCAGTTTAGTTGAATAGAAATGTTGGTGTAGCACCTCATGGTTCATGTGATCTCAAGTTAAATTTAGTGTCACACCTTTGCCATTAAACGACATTACATTCGTTCACTTTCTGCAATATTTTGTGAGCACTTGCAGGAAAATGAGTTCATAAAATCAGAGGGTAGAGTGCTAGTGGCTAGGGAAGAGCACAAAAGATTTCCATCAACAGAGGAGTTTTGGAGGCCTTTTTAACGCATACTCTGTTTATTTCTGTTAAAATTGTCCACTTGGTAGTTGTTGCGTGTTAACCTTGCTAGGATATTGCGCATTTGGGAGCTCTGCTTGTCTTTGGTGCATTGTGGGTTGTGATTGGAGAAGAATCCCGCCAGATTTTATGGCCACAAGATGTGTAAAGTCCCCGCTCAACGGGTTTTCTATAGTGAACCTCCCGTTTTCTACGGTGCCTTTCCCACAAGCTTAGGTCACGCAAATAGCCACATTTTTATCTCTGTAAATATATATCTGTTTTTTATTCATTTGTGCCTGTTAACGTTGTACATGTGTCAGAATATTATTGTGTCAATTCTTGTACTTTTATCTTTACATGTTATTTATATTTATCTGTCCTGTTTCACATTGAGAACAATTGACCTTGGGTCACCTGTATCCTATTGTATGCCTTTGCATGATGTATGCACACCGCTTTATAGGCGGCCTGCTTCCCTGACGGAGATCCTGAAGGGCCACCCAAAGGCCTTAGTGTGGGGACCTGACCAGCAGTGGGCCTTCTCCCTGACGAAGGCCACCCTTGTCGAGGCAACCGCCTTGGCCCACCAGGACCCCAACGCCCCCCTCCTGCTGATGATGGACACTGGCAACGTCGCCTGTGGGGCCGTCCTGGAGCAGGTCGTCTCTGGAGCCCCCCAGCCTATCGCCTTCTTCAGCAGGAAGTTCAGCCCCACAGAGTCCCGCTCACCTTCGACAGAGAACTTTGCACAGCGTATTGGGCGGTATGTCACTTCAAGTTCCTCCTGGAGGGTATGCCCTTCACAATCTGGACAGACCACCAGCTGCTGGTCCACGCCTTCGCAAAGCAGGGGGACGCATGGTCTTCCAGGCAGCAGCGACATCTCGCAGGCATTGAAGAGTTCACCTGCACAATCAAGTACCTCCCTGGCAGGAAGAACTCTGTAGCAGACGCCCTCTTGAGGATCGAGCTCAATGCGGTCCAGCTCGTGATCAATTATGAGGACCTCGCCCGGGAGCAGACTGCTTACCCAGAGATTCCAACCTACTGCACCGCCATCACGTCGCTCAAGTGGAAGAACGTGCCCCTCGCCCCTGGGGGGCCATCACTGCTGAGCGACGTAAGCCCTGGCCACCCCCGCCTGCTAGTACCCGCTTCCCGCCGCCATCTGGTGTTTGATGTCATCCATGGGCTGTCCCACTCCTCCGGCAGGACGACGGCCAAGCTGTTGGCAGAGAAGTTCGCCTGGCACGGTATGTGGAAGGACACGACAGCCTGGGCGAGGCAGTGCATCCGGTGCCAGACCTGCAAAGTAGGGCAGCACTCCGAGTCGGGGGTGGGCGAGTTTCCCCAACTGGGGAGACGGTTTGGACACATCTATGTCGACGTGGTAGGCCCCTTCCCCCATCAGGTGGGGCCAGGTATCTCCTGATGATCGTCGACCGCTCCACCAGGTTGCTCGAGGCGATGCCCATGCAAGAAGCCACCACCATTGCATGCGCCGAGGCCCTCCTCTCCAGCTGGATCAACCGGTTCGGTGTCCTGGACCACATAACCACCGACAGGGTCCTGCTTTCCTGTCCGAGCTGTGGACCACCCTGGCACGCCTGCTGGAGACCTCTCACCACACCACCAACGCCTACAACCCCGCGGCCAATGGATTGGTGGAAAGATCCCACAGGTCCCTGAAGGCGTCCCTCGTGGCCCACTGCACCGCTGAAGATTGGAAGTACCAGCTGCCTTGGGTCCTCCTCGGGCTGAGGACTGCCCCCAGAGCCAAAGGCAGCAGAGAAAGTCTATGGGGAGCCCCTCGTAGTCCCGGGCGAACTCATCATGGGAGATCGCCACAACCTGACAGTCAAGAGGCTCCGTGATACGGTCGGAAAGTTCGCTCCCTGCCAGCGGACGTATACCGATAGGACATCACCTTTCACGCCTCCCAGCCTGTCCTCCACCACCCATGTCTTTGTCAGGAACTACGCTGTCCGCCCGCCCTTAACCAGGCCTTACAAGGGACCCTTCTGCGTGCTGGAGAGGAACGACAAAGCATTCCGGCTGGCCATCCACGGGAAGGATGAGTGGGTGTCTGTAGACCGCCTCAAGCCCGCCCTGTTGGAGGAAGATGTCAATGATACCCTCCGCGGGAACCATCGCCCCCGCAGCCAGCCCAACCCAAAAGAAAGTCAAGTGGCCGGCCCCAGAAGGAACCGGATCCAGACAGCGCCACAGCCAGCCCCTCCCGCTCACACCGCAACCCCCAGCTGACTTCGCGGAGCCGCGGCACTCTCCAGCGGCCCAGCAGATACCTAATTTGATCAGACGTTACTTACGTCTTGCGGGGGGGGTGGGGGTCCCCACTCAACAGGTTTTCTATAGTGAACCTCCCGTTTTCTACGGTGCCTTTCCCACAAGCTTAGGTCACGCAAATTGCCACATTTTTATCTATGTAAATATGTATCTGTTATTGATTCATTTGTGCCTGTTTACGTCGTACATGTGTCAGAACATTATTGGGTCAATTCTTGTACTTTTATCTTTAGCTGTTATTTGTATTTATCTGTCCTGTTTCACATTGAGAGCAATTGACCTTGGGTCACCTGTATCCTATTGTATGCCTTTGTATGACGTCCGCATGCCGCTTTATAAGCGGCCTGCTTTCTTAATAAACCAGCAGTACATGTCCTCCTGCTCTCTTTTTTGCACCTCTTACAGATGTAGCAAGATGTGACCATTAAAGCCAACGGTTAGCCAGCTGTATTATTAACCCTCTACCTCAGGCCACTACCTTCACCATATAATAATTGGCAACGAGATTTAGTACCTGAAGGCAGAGAAAAATGGCATGGTAGCCGTGTTGTTGGCATTTTGGTGGTTTGTTCATCATCTGGATTGCCAAGCGGCTGCAGTGATGCCGACCACGACAAAACGGCGTCTTGGCAACGTAACAAATGAATGGTTTGCAGTGGCTAATGTTTTTTTGATTTAAGTATATGGAAATGAATTGTTGTTTCATAGCCTATTATGGTAGCAGTATGCGTAAGCTACTGTGATTTTGGCTGTCCTTTTGACTTATCTTGTGGCCTACATTAGGTTATGCTGTCTTTGATTAGGCTATGACGGTTTTGTTAAATTAAGGTAATTAGGCCTCGTTGCTTACGGATTGTTGTCTTATGTTACTGGCACGTATCCTGCAATATGTTTATTAAATAATTCAGGAACCTGCAGTAATGGTTTTGTTTAAGCCAAATTAATTACCTTTGATTTATATGTCATAATAAGTCTGGTACTGAAGTGTAGTGGATATAGCTACTCCACAGATTAAAATTGATCCATTTAACCCCTCCAAATTTTCTTTTGAATTGTGGTTGAGTTTATTGGAAGCAAATTTTGCTTACATGTCTATAACTAACAGTGTTAAAAAGAAGAGCGTTCTTTTGGTGTATGTTGATACTGAAGTGTTTGCAGTTCTAGGTTATATATGTGCACCAGATTTGCCACAAGCTAAAACATATGAGCAGTTGTTAGTTTTGATTAAGGCACATTATGATATTAAACGTAGCTACCACAGAAGTTTACTTACTTTCCAGCAAAGATGGAAAAAAAGGAGGGGGGTCTTTGAAAGATTTGTATGCTGACCTGAAATCTTAGGCAAAAGATTGTGCGTTTGGTACACAGTTTGATGCTCGAGTGAGAGACCAGTTGTTTATGGCTTTAGAGCATGAAGTTTATTTTGCCAATTTGGTTGTTGGAAACTTAGATTTAAAGTACATGATCTCTACTCAGATTTTTGAAAGGGTTTTGAATTTAGAGAGCTTTTGTTTCTAAAAAGCCACCCCTGTACAACAGGTGAAGTCATTCTTTAAGAAATCTGTTCCTTGTAAACATTGTGGATACCCTCATGATATTGTGAAATGCCATTTTAAAGATAGGGTATGAAAATAAGAATTCAAATCTCTGCGGCAAAGATTTGATGGGTAAAATTGGTATTTACTTGATGGGCGTAGTTAATTCGTCTAAAGTAAATAAGATTGACAGAAATGTTCAGGATGTGTTTGATAACTACGAGTTGGACCCTAAGAAACCAATTGTAGGTTTGGTTGCCAAAATTCATGTGAAAGGTGATTCACTACCTAAGTTTAGAAAGCACAGAACCGTTCCTTTTCATTATAAGTCTATGGTTGAAAATGGTTTGCTGACTTGGGTTAATGATGATAAATTCAGTCTGTCAGTTCAACTAAATGGACAGCTCCTATTGTTACTGTTATGAAATCTGATAGCTCTGTTCGTGTTTGTGGTGATTTCAAGGAGTTAAATCAATGTCTAGATTGTGATCAGTATATATTACCAAAGATTGATGAATTATTACCAGAGATTGGTAAAGGGAAAATATTTTCCACTATTGATTTAAAAAATGCTTACTTACAAATGCCAGTGGATGAGAAGAGCCAGAAGTACTTGGTAATTAATACCCATAAGGGTTTGTTTAAGTTTAAAAGGTTACCTTTTGGCCTTTTTTCTTCCCCTGCTATTTTTCAAAGGTTTATTGGTGTTTGTTATCATATGTTGATGGTATTGGTGCATATTTAGATGATATAATTATCAGTGGAGAAACTGAAGAGGGGCATGACCTTAGATTTAGTAAAGTCTTAGAAATTTTGCAAGAGCATAATATTCAGATTAATAAGAAAAAGTCTGCTGTCAAGGTACCTACATTAGAATATTTGGGTTATATTTCAGGTGAAGGTGTCAGACCTTCTGCTAAAAAGTTTCAAGCTATATTAGATGCTCCATCTCCCACTTCTGTTGCAGAAGTTCAGTCATTTCTTGGTATGGTTACGTATTACTGGAAGCTTATCCAGAATTTATCTAGTAAGTGTGCTCCCTTGCATGGCCTGTTGAAAAAGAATGCAAAGTTCAAATGGAGTAAAATTGAACAAACTGCTTTTGAATCTGTGAAAAAAGATTTGGCTGAAAGTCCATTGTTATGTAATTATGATGGAGAAAATTCATTGATTGTGGAAGTTGATGCTTCACCCATTGGAGCTGGTGGTGTTTTGTTACAGAAAATTGATGGGAAAGAGGTTCCCGTATATTTTGTGAGTAAGAAACTGACATCAGCTGAACGGAACTATGCTCAGATAGATCGAGAAGGCCGTGCATTAGTTTTTGTTTTAAATAGATTAGATATTTTTTACTTGGTAGGAAGTTTGAAGCTAGGACTAACCACAAACCATTACTTGGCTTATTTGGTAAAGGACGTTAAATTCCACACCAAACCAATGCATGCATTCAGCGTTGGGCTTTACTGTTATCTCAGTATGATTTTGACCTTGTCTATAAGGCAGGCAGAGAGAATGTTGTGGCAGATGCACTTAGTAGGTTGCCTATTAAGGATGATACTGAGTTCCACACCTTTATTGAATATATTAAGCTGGTAGAAGCAGTAGATTTTGATGATATTTCTTTTGAGGTTATAGAGGGATGAATAAACTTGTTTTTATTTAGCATTTCCCAACGTTTTGAGAGAGAGAGAGAGAGAGAGAGAGAGAGAGAGAGAGAGAGAGAGAGAGAGAGAGAGAGAGAGAGAGAGTGTAATTGTCGTAAGTGAGTGCTTCGGTTGTTGGAAGAGGGATGAGGTCGTTAGTTTGTTTACGGCGCTGTCTGTCTGTGGAATATGTGTGTGAGGATTTTTCGGTTTTAAAGGCAGTTTTCTTGAGTGTTGAGTCAGAGCTAGTGCTGGTCTGTCGTTTGGTTTGGACAGTTTTTTTGTGCTGGTGCAAAGTTGTTGTTTTCCCTTGTTAGTGTGCTGTTCTTGTTGCTGTATGTTCATGAGTCGTGTGTTTTTCTGTTTTGGTTTGGTTTGTGTGGTTTTGTGTGCTGTGTTGGCGACCGTGGACGCCTTACTCCATCTTCCAGCAACCGAGGACCAGGGTGAGTGTTGTGTACTGTTTTTTTGTGTTTTAAAATCCCGCCACATAATATTTGGCGCCCAACGTGGGGCAGCTGGTATTTCAGCTGCAATTGAGGTTGGTGGCTGGTAGTGTGACCGAAGAGAAGGATGGAAGAGGAACTAGTGAGGTTGCGAGAGGAGAATACGTGGTTGAGGGGTGAGAATGAGAGATTGAGGAGTCAGTTGGAGGAGATGGGGGAATGCTAAGAAATGCAAAAGAAGAAATGAAAGGGGAGATGAAAGAGTCAGAAGAGAGAATGGAAGAGAGGGTGGATAAAAAGTTGGAGGAATGATGAAAAGTGTGGAAGAAATGATGAAAGGTATGTTCAAGGGTGTTTTTGGAGAAGGGGCTGTTGGAGGCAGGTTCTCTGGAACGTGTGAAGGGCAAGAGAGAAAGAAAAGGAGGAAGAAGTGAATGGAAGCGTGAGTGATGAAAGTGATATGGGAATAGGAAGTAAGAAACGAGGGAATGAGAGGCAGGGTAAGGAAAAGGGAATGAAAAACAAGGGAAGGAACAGAGGAAAGTAAGGATAAGTCAGGGGAAGAAAAAGGAAGAAGGGAAAGGGAAAGGAAACTGGTAAGAAGGGTAAGGAAGTGGGAAAGGCAGGAAAGAAGGGAGAGGGTGAAGGCAGTAGTGATAGTGAGGTGGATGGAGGTGAGTGGATAAAAATGGATAAAAAAGAGGGGGAAGAAGAGTGTAATGAGTAAGATGAATGTAAGTGCAGAAGTGGACTCTTTGTATTCGGAAGAGGGTATGAAAGGACAGAGCGAAAGTAGCGAAAAGTGAGAGTGAAAGTGAGAAAGAAGTGAGAAAGGCTATGTATGTGAGGGAGGTACCCCGGTGTGAAAAGTATAATGAGTATGGAAGTAGGGATGTGCATGATTTCTTTAGGGAGTATGAAAGGTTTTGTCAGGATAAGTATGGGGAAAGTAAGAGAGTGTGGGTACGAGAATTAGGAGAGTATTTGACTGGGTTTTACTTGATATGTATAGGGTTATTATGAGTGTGGGGATGTTGAGTATGACAAGGTGAAAGCTAGACTAGTTGAGCAAGCGAGGCGTATGAAAGCGAGTGTTAAGTATAAGAGGAAGAATGAATTTGATGATGCAAGAATGAAAGCTGGGGAAACCTTGTCACTGTATGCTTGTAGGCTGGAGACGTTGGCAAGGAAGAAGTTTGGGGATGATGGGAGAGATGAATGTAAGGAGTTAGTACGGAAGTTGTTAGGGACAGTGCCAGATGGAGTTAGAGAATTTGTGAACTTGAAGCGGAAGGAGAAGAAAAGATGGACGAATGAAAGGTTGACTTGGGGAGAAATTTTGGAAATTGTAGAAGATTATGAGCTTGACAGGGTTATAAAAGAGAGCAGAAGTGTAAGTGTAAGGGCTGGGGTAGATGAGAGAGAGTGCCAGAGTTTGGAAGCTTTAGGGATGCAGTGTTGAGGGGCCCAATGAGAATGGCCGATAATGTAATAGATAGGAGTGTAAGAGCAAGTAATGTGGAGGTGCCAGTGAGGATGAATGATGGGTTTGTAAGGGAACAACGGGTTGGACGGGTTAGGGATAGTAGTGTACAAAGGGAAGGTCGATGAGTGGAAGTCGAGCGAAGTGTTTTAGATGTGGAAAGGAAGGACATACAAAGAATGAGTGTAGGTGGGCTTTAGGAGCGTGTTTCGGGTGTGGGCAATCGGGACATTTGGTAAGGGAGTGTACGAAAGATAGGGGGGTTAAATGCTACCGGTGCAGACAGGTGGGTCATATTGCTAATGGTTGTAGGGTACTCGAGTGAATGTAATATGTGGCAACTGTGGTAAGAATGGGCATTATGCGAGAATGTGTTCAGAACCGAGAGCGAAGTGTGTCGAATGTGGAATGGAAGGGCATGTATCAAGTGTATGTAGACGAAAGAGGGTGACTGTGACAGCGAATTCGGGAAACTGAGTGTGAAGGGGGTTCAAATGGGTGGATCCTCTAGGATGCAAGCGGTGCGTGTGATGCATGTACATGAGGGGTTGTTGCATGAGGGAGGTTTTGCTGGAAAGACTGACGAGTGCATGAAGCAATTTGTTTTGATAGAGTATGGTAGGAAACGTAAGAAAGGGAAGAACGTAAGTAAACTGAATGGCCGTAAGTTATGTGATAGGGGTGTGAGTGCCAAAGTGGAAATGAGTGATAAAGCGTGTAATACGGATGAATGGGATGGTATGAATAGAACGTATAGCATATGCGGGTTTGATATAACTGAGTTGACTGAACATGTAGGGGTTAGTGAACGGTTGGAGGTGAGCAGAAAGTGTAAGAGTAAGAGAGCGTAGCAGTAATATACGAGTGATTGAAAGCATGAATGAATCGTTGCAAGAATTGGAAAGGTCAATGAGCGAATGGGATGGGTTAGTTGAAGAATTGGGGAGGTATTTGGGAACGAGTTAGAGGGTATAGATGAGATTGTGGATGAAATTGAGAGTGGTAATAGTGAAGAAGATAGCGTGAATCTGAGAGAGAATGGAGGAGAAGATGTGAGTTTGAATGTTGCTTGAAGAGAAAATGATTCTGAGAGAATGATTGCGTGCCCGCGAACGCGATCTAGAGGACCTGCTAGTGAGCATCCGTGGGTGTTGCGTAAGGCGATTTGAATGCAGTGTGGAAGGTATTGGTTGGGAAATGCTAAAAAGGGGGGAGAAATATAGAGGGATGAATAAACTTGTTTTTATTTAGCATTTCCCAACGTTTTGAGAGAGAGAGAGAGAGAGAGAGAGAGAGAGAGAGAGAATTGTCGTAAGTGAGTGCTTCGGTTTGTTGGAAGAGGGATGAGGTCGTTAGTTTGTTTACGGGCGCTGTCTGTCTGTGGAATATGTGTATGAGGATTTTTCGGTTTTAAAGGCAGTTTTCTTGAGTGTTGAGTCAGAGCTAGTGCTGGTCTGTCGTTTGGTTTGGACAGTTTTTTTGTGCTGGTGCAAAGTTGTTGTTTTCCCTTGTTAGTGTGCTGTTCTTGTTGCTGTATGTTCATGAGTCGTGTGTTTTTCTGTTTTGGTTTGGTTTGTGTGGTTTTGTGTGCTGTGTTGGCGACCGTGGACGCCTTACTCCATCTTCCAGCAACCGAGGACCAGGGTGAGTGTTGTGTACTGTTATTTTTGTGTTTTAAAATCCCGCCACAAGGTTATACAGAAATGTACTAGAAGGGATGAAGTTTTAAATGAAATCGTTCAGTGCATTAAGTTTGGTTGGTCTAAAGGGGATCCAAGATTGTCTGAGTATGGCTCCGCAGAAAATTGATCTTAGTGTATATGATGATGTAGTACTGTATAGAAACAGAATTGTCCTACCTACTCTATTGAGGTGTAAAGTGTTGGATCACTTACATAGTGGTCATAATGGTATAAATGTCATGAAAGCAGAAGCTAGGAATTGGGTTTGGTGGCCTAAGATTGATCAAGATATTGCAGAGGTTACAAAGAGTTGTCATATTTGTTGTACTAATTACCAACCAAATCAAGTTCCTGTTCTTTTTTGGCCGTCACCTGGTAAAGTGTGGTCTCGATTACACGTAGATTATGCTGGGCCTGTGGATAATAAGTATTTTCTTTTGATTAAAGATGGATTTTCTAAGTTTATGGATGTCCATACTATTTCCTCAACCACATCAAATGCTACTATTAAGTTGCTTAGGAAAATCTTTTCTAATTTTAGCATTCCAGGCGAAATTTTATCAGATAACACACCATATTTTGTTTCTGAAGGGATTAAGGCTTTTTATAAGAAAAACGGTATAGGTCTTATAACTCTTGTACCATTTAATCCTTTATCACATGGATTAGCTGAGCGAGCTGTGAGGACTTTTAAAGAAGGCTTGAAGACGTTTAAGAGTGGGTCTTTAAACACTAGGCTTTGTAGATTCTTGTACAATTACAGAAAAAGTTCACATTCTAGTGCTGGAAAGTCACCTGCTGAACCATTGTTTGGCCGTTCCTTTAAAACAACCATTGAATCAGTTAAGGTACATTCTGAGAGAAATAGAGATTTTGAAGTTTAGTCAAAGAAATTGTTCTCTCAGGAAATTCCTAAGTATAATGTTGGAGATGCAGTGTTCGGGAAAAAATTTGGAAAAGGAGAGCCCTGGGTTGAGGGAGAAATTTCAGAAGTTTTAGGAGTAAGATTGTCTTGCGCAAGTTCATAATTTTGGAAATATGTTCTAGAAGAGACACGATGACTAATTAATGCTTAGATTTACTAGTAATTGTTAATCCAACTAAAGATTCTTTCTCACATGTTATTTCTTCTAGTGGTGTAGATGAATCTTGTAACGATAATCTACCTGCAGCCTCAGGAGGTTGGGTAGAATCTTCTGATAATGATGTACCATGTACTGTTCAAAAGAATGAGAGGGATGAATCATGTGCACCCCATACTCCAGTTTTAAGGAGATCAAGCAGAGTTGTTAAACCCCCTGATAGATTGAATTTGTGAAGATTTATTTTTTGTTCATGATGGGTTTTTCTTGATGGTTATTGTTTTGTTTTATGTCTTATCTTGGGGGAAGGAACTGTTGTGTATAAACCTTGCGTAGGAGATTGCGCATGCTGGAGCTCTGCTTGTCTCTGGTGCATTGTGGGTTGATGTGATTGGAGAAGAAGCCCATGATTTAGTAGCTACAAGATGTAGCAATATATAACCATTAAAGCCAACGGTTGGCCAGCTGTATTATTAACCCTCTACCTCCGGCCACCACATAATAGTAGTAATAGCATAAGTTTACCCAAAGAGAAAGGACTTTCTTACTCTTAATTGTTTAGGAAAATATAGTGAAAAATAAACATTTTCTTTGCCACTGAATTGTGTAGAAAATCTGTATCCGGCATTCATCTCACTTCATGATTTTTCACACACATTTACATTCACTATAGCAACACCGTAAGAGAGACATAAAAGAACTTATAAACCTGTCTTCATGCTGAATTCCAAAAATAACGTATATTTTGTACCTTTTTTAAATCCATAGAGAGCAGGGTCTGTGAGCATTTTTGTAAAATGAACTGACAAATGGATGTAGGATATGTCCTTTCATCCCAGTGTATTTGGCTGCATTAATACCAGTATATGTGCATGCTTGTATGAGGGCCTGCATACATAATTATTCCTGTTTGTCTTTTATTTACAGGCAGTTGAGGAAAACTTATTCATAGACAAGAGCTGTTTGGTTACACTTCAAAAGCCTGTGGAAATTTGTGACAACCTTTCAAGTTATAAAGCTGACCAAACGGAGGTAAGTATTAAGGCAAGGGACAGGTTATTACACCGTTGCTCAATGCCCTAGGACCAAATATAGTACACATGTATGATAGGTGCCCAAGACCCCTCTACTCCCACATAGGACATAGGGTGTTAAAATATTAGTTTAAACATATAATTCTCAGTTTTGTCTCTTTTTATTATGTTTGATTTTAAATTTACCACCTGGCAGCAGCGAACCCCATATGGCGAGACTGGAGAGTCAGACAATAAGACTTTGTACTTAGTTGGACATTAAAACGCAGAAAAAAGAAGTGTGTTTTTATTACTTCGACTCACGAAGGAAGAAAGAATATAAAAGGAATTGACGAAAGTCAGTCGAATTAACGAAGACTATCATACATAACTAAAACAAACTTTAACAAAGGGGAGCCAGGCAGCGGCTGCTAGTGACTCCCCAGGG
This sequence comes from Macrobrachium rosenbergii, assembly GCF_040412425.1. NCBI lineage: Eukaryota > Metazoa > Arthropoda > Malacostraca > Decapoda > Palaemonidae > Macrobrachium > Macrobrachium rosenbergii. The sequence continues at coordinate 61,574,287 of NC_089761.1, forward strand.
AGACCTGTCCCCGAACCCAACTGCCACCTTAATCCAAGCTGTGAGCTGATGAGGCCATGAGAGTACTGAGAATCTATCAGTCTGCGAATGGGGACCTGAACTCCCAACCACCTACATTTTTAAAGTTAATTTTTGTTTTTCATAATTGTTAATTAGATTTTTTTTCGTTTCATTCGTTATTTCCTTCATTCTCCATTCTGTTGTGATTACTTTTTTCCTATCCTACATTTTATGGGTCATGTCCTGCCCCAACACTTGAGTTGTTGATCAGGACCTGTATTTTATTTTTGTATCAAAAGACGGTTACCTTCACTGACAAAAACCGAGGACTAAAGAATTTTGTTTTTTAGGGTTTTAGAACTATTTGATATCATAGGACTCAAGTTTTCGAGTTTAGAACAGCCGCTAGTAACGTATTCCACAAACATGTTGATGGAGGTCTTCAGTTTTGACAAATAGGGATTTTTAATTGGCGGGGGGATTTCTTAACCTGAGTAAATTTGGATTTATGTAAGTGGCCATGGCAAAGGAACCCTAGGTAATCAGCAAGAGGATTATTTGTGTGATGATATCGATAGATAGTACATTAGTTGTGGTTTTCTGGTGAGCTTTGAGATGACTGTCACTAAGGTCGGGTTCTATGAAATCTGTTATTCACCTCATCTTCCATTAAATATGCCTTTCACATGAAGTTCCGGATATAGGGTATTCATGCACATAGGCTTGCCAACTACCTGAGCTAGAAATTCGGGAGATCACATTGCATTTTGAAACACACACACACACCACAAAATGCGTTTTCATTTATGCATACCAACTTCCTTAGTGCTGCTGCTGTTTCTCTTGTTTGTTTGTTAGTTTCCAGCTATGGTACTTTGACTTAAATCACGTGATCACCCATTGATTAATTCAGGTGGGACTAATATATATATATATATATATATATATATATATATATATATATATATATATATATATATATATATATATATATATATATATACATACACATATACATTATATTTTCATGATGTTGCCTTGTAATATGTATATCCTCCTATAATTTTGACATATTTACTTTTTTCATGTGTTATGTTTAATGATAATGGTTGTTGAAGTGTCATATTTAGTTTGGCATCAGATCTCAAAATAACTAATGATTAAGTAACTTGATAGCGTAATTTACAATTGTTAATACAATTTTAATAGTAACGTAATTTGGAACGAATATCTTTCTTGATAAAAGCGTAGTATGTGAACACGTGTGTGTGTCCACCAGGGCTTGTTTCATTTCAATTGTCATCAGTTGAGATAAGAGCGAGCGCTTTGTTTTGGGTTAGTGATGACAGGTTTTGAAAACAAATGCGATTCGTCCCATACGGGCTCAAGACGAGTGATTTCATGTTGTTACATGCGTTGGTCAAGTCACGTACACCACTTGGAGAGAAAGAATACGTGTCCTGGTCAATTACGTCATGTTTTATAAGATGCGTTCAAAACGTTTTGCTGGGATGATGTAACTTTCTTCTAGAAGCTTCTCCATTGTATCTTGCACCCAAAACGCTTTAGTGACGTCACCTCCTGCTTCTAGAACTTCCCTTTTGTATCTCACTTTTAAAATGCTTTAATGACATCATGTAATTGTTTCGTGTTTCTGGAATTCTAAAATTTGTTTCATTCTGATTTCTGAGACCAGTTGGCTTGGTTCCCTCTCTCTCTCTCGTTCTTAGAAAGAGATTATTTTAAAAGTAGTGTTTGTGGTCACATATTAGCATTAACTTTTGAGATCTGAATTTAGTAAAGTTATTTAGTTCAAGTTGCCTGGTAAAAAAGTGTGTATTGTGGTAACGCAGTTGCAGCAAGTGATTTACAGAGGTTTTCACAAATTTTGTGTAAGGTAACGTGAATTTTACTTATTGATACCATGGTATGATAAGTTAGAAATTTTGAACAAGTGAAATCATTATTGATAAATCTTATGTGTATTTTTGTGTGTTTTTCTATTTACAATTTCTTTATATTTTCACATTTTTTATGTTTGTGATGTAACATTTATTTACATATTTTAAATATTTCTTGGTATAATTTAACATTGCATACTTGATTTCATTTATTAGAGTTTTTCTTTTTAAATCTTGAGTAATTCTTGATAGTTTAAATTTTGCTTAATTAATTTAAATTCTTGATAAAATTTTGTGAATTAATTTTGTTTCATAATTTAATTCAAGAATTAATTAAGTGTTGTGTTATTTTCAACTAATAGTAAATTTTTCAGATTGTGAATTCTAATTATAAAAACTTTGAATTTGAAAATAAATTTTTGTATTTAACATTTTAGAAAAACAGTGTTTCATTTATTGATCATCAGTGAATAGGATTGATTGTGTGCATAAGGCAAAGTGATAAACATGTTTTGTTCTTTTAGTTTTGCTAAAAGTGAATTAAGACCAGGGAAACAGAGTTTTTGATGGAGTGATGCCCTTCTACTCTAGAATATTTCTAGTTTAATTTTTGATACCTCACACATATTCTGATAGACTTAGTTTGATTTTTCAAGTGATTGATAAATAAGGTTTTTCTTAAGGGATCACTGTTACCTTTAGAGTACTCAGTCGTAATAATTAATGTTATGAGAGTTCAGGTATCTGGCTGAAGTGAGGTATATTTTTGAATCTTGAGATTAGTTGTGTAATAACCAGGTACTTGATACGCATCGTGACATTATATTGTTTGGTGCCCAGAGACCCGTGGAACAAAACAAAATATCACTCTGGTTTATGGTTTATATTGGTGGTGTTAGGGATATATTTTGATAGGAGAGTGACCACATAGTTATTTTTGCTTTGTATTGTGAATTATTTAGTTGAGTAACTTAGAGAAAATGGCTCTGTTCAATGTTCAGAGGTTTTTAGCAACTCCTTCCATCCAAGAGTTATCTGAATCCAACCTGACTAAGGCACAGTGGATTGCTTTAGCAGTGGCATGTGGGGGTAATGTGTCTAGTGGTATGATTAAGGCACAAATCAAATATATTGCAATCCAAGCATTGATGGACTCTGGTAAAGTAGATGAAGAGTTAGGAGAGGCGCAAAAATTGTTGAATGCAGCTGAGGCAGAATTTACAGATAAACATGAACAAAAGAAAGAGAAAAGTGATGTAGAAGCAGAGATTAGATGTATAGAAGCAGAAGAAAATTTGATTAAGCTGAAGACAGGCTGAAAGGCAAAAATGAGAGAAAGAAAGAAGATAGAGAGAGAAGAGAAAGAAAGGAAAGAGAAGAAGAAAAAGCAGCAGAAGAAGAAAGAGAAAGAGCAAGACATGAAAGGGAGATGGAGTTAATAAAAGCTCGATCCACATTACCTGTAACACCATCTAACCCTACTCAAGGTAATTCAGACCCTGTATTTGATGTAGTAAGAGTGCAGAAATTAATTCCAAAATTTACAGAAGAAGCTCCAGATGAGTTTTTGATCACTTTGAAAAAGTGGCTTCAGGTATGGGATGGCCAGAGGATAAATGGTCGGTCTTGTTACAGAGTGTTCTCATTGATAAAGGAAGAAGTGCCTATTTAGCCTTATCAGCTGATCAGTGTAAAGAGTACAAGGTACTCAAACATAATGTGCTACAAGTTTACCAGATGACCCTGAATATTATAATGAAAGATTCAGATCTTTGAGAAAGGATGACAAGATAACTTTCTTGGATTATGCCTACAAAGTAAGAAGATGTTTTAAACGATGGTTGGAGGCTGCTAAAGTTAAATCTATGGACGAACTTGAAGAGTTAGTAGTCCTAGAACAATATCTTAGAGGAATTCCTGAACACATAAGAGCCTATGTAAGAGAGAGAGAGGTTAAAAAACTTGACAAAGCTGCTACATTGAGCGAAGATTTTAATATAATTTCTAGCAAAAGAAATTATAATGTCAAGTACCAGAACCAACAATGCACAGGTTTCAGGTCTCATCCAAATTTCAGGAACATTACAACTGGAAATCCTTCTAGTGGCTATGCCAATACAAAGCCAGGTAACACCCTCAGCAATTGAATGTTAAAATCCTCATCATCCAGTCTGTTTTCAAGACAGATACAGAAGACTAATGTTGTCTGCTACAAGTGTGGAAGAGTAGGACACTACAGTCGAGATTGTTATCAGACACAACAGCAGACCAAACCAGTTGGTCAAGTGGTTAAAGGTAACCAGGTGAAGAAAACTACGAAGAGCAGTGTGGGGATGACTGAGACTAAACAAGCAGAGTGTTTAGCAACCAGTGGAAATGTAACATCAAACAGTGAGTGGCTGAGCAGCTTGGAGGCTTTTAAGCCATATATCTATGAAGGTACACTGACAACTCAAGGAGGAAGTGTGCAGGTACCAGTCAAAGTATTACGTGATACCCATAGTGTGGTAGTTCGTGGTGCTCACCCACAGTTGGAGAAGAATCTCACTGGAGATTCAGTTATTTTGAAGGGTATAGGAGGAGAAGAGGTAACTCATATGTTTGTCCTGTGAATTGGTGACAGGAAATGTTGATTTTAAACATCTAACTTACCTGGTAGTTATATATATAGCTTAAGTCCCTGACGTCACGGCAGAATTTCAAAAACTTTTGAATCACTGATCGGAGGAGTCAGGTGAACCACCTGTGAGCCCTCTACCCAGGTACCTGGAACCATTCCAACTATTCCTCAGATCTTCCTGCCGCCGCACGGTAACATCGATGGAATTTCGCTTGTAGCCGTGTTTTTTCGCAACTTATTTTGGTGAAGTACACTTTGGACTTGGCTTTCGCTTTTTTGGATTTGCTTTTGGAATTTCTTATACATGTCTGACTCTTCATCGAGTGTGAGAATGTGTGTGTGGGATGCAAGCGGCTTGCTAAAGTATCCTTGGATCCCCACTCAGTATAATAATGAAGAACAAATGGATTTAATAGTCGGTTTATATGTCTGAAAATCTTGAAAGACCGGCTCAGAAGAGCCAAGAGTACTATGTGTCACTTTCCTAGAGATAACTAGGAATAGTTGATTCTTTTCCCCTTGCTAACTACCCTTTTGATCCTTCTCCCGTAGTGGTAGTCTCTGAACCCCCTACTGAAACAGGTAAGGACCCAACACTTAAAGATATGATGGCTGCCATTCAGGCCCTGAGCCAACAGGTAAAATCCCTCACAGAAGACAGGGATAATATGTGATCGACAATAAGAGATCTAAAAAATACAAGTGTTAATGTGTTGTTAGTGCAAGTGCAGTGGAGGGTGCGACTGCTTGGTCCTGTCGTGCTCCTAGTTCGAGACCTCTTCCAAGCTCACCAACCCCTGTGAGAAGGAATGTCGACAGACGAAGGGAGGCAAGGCTAATAGCTACCGATTGAGTCGATCCCCTCGAGCGTACCTGTTGAAAACCCAGATGCCGCAAAGAAAGGCATAATGTTGTACTCTTCATCGTCGGACGACGCATTCCCCATCAAACAAAGGATGCACTGGCGTCATGGTTAGAAACGGATTACAACAAAAAGCTCTTAGTTCATTGCAGCAGCAAACGTCAACCTGAGGAAGCTTTTTGACCGATGTCGCACAGGCGGCCAGTTCTCAAGTAACCTCTAGGTTTGGCGGGACAGCGAACGTTAGAAGTCTGGACGCCAGGACGCCAGGAGGAAGTCAGGCGTCGAGAAGCTGGACGCCAGGGCGTCGAGTGTCGAGAAACTGGACGCCAGGACATCAAGCGTCGAGAGGCTGGACGCCAGGGCATCGGGCATTGGGAAGCTGGGTGCCAGGATGTCGGGCGTCGAGAAGCTGGACGCCAGGACGTCAAGTGTCGAGAAGCTGAACACCAGGACGTCAAGCGTCATGAGGCTGGACGCCAAGACATTAAGCTTTAAGAAAATGGACGCCAAGACGCCAGACGTCAAGAGACTGGGCGCCAGGAAATAAATAATATTTTGAAAGGCGTTGCTATTTCAAAATTCGGAAAATCGGAAAAAAGAGAATGATGATATCCCGCATTCTCCTGTGGATCCTATTGTAGAGAAAAAGACGAAGAAATATAAAAAAGGCCATCAGCTTTCATCAGACTTGAAAAGACTTATGAAGCTATTTTCGGAAGTTTTTCCAGAGAAATTTATCCCGACTGCTCCTCGTTCCTGCCTTCAGAATTTACTCTTGGGAAGAAAGCCTAAGAGGGCAGCATTACGTAAGATGGTTTGTCCCGCTCGTCCAAGAGAGCACTTAAAGTTATGAATGAATGGATACTTTCTAGAAGGAACAATGAAAGACAGCCTTTGCTTTTCCTCCAACCAAACTATCTTCAAGGTCTAGCGTTTGGTATCAAACTAGAGAATCGTTCGGCCTTTAATACCTGCCTCTTCCCAGGGAGACTTCCATGAATCTTGTTGACTCTTCTCGTCCAAAAATGGGGAAAACAAAGTTTTGTTGGTCAACATCAGAGTTGGACCACCCCTCAAAAGACAATTTTTAAGGCCTTTGGTCTTTAATTTGGACTGGACCCTGGGAGCTTTAGGAAGATGGAATTATTCAACACGACTGACATCGAAGAACTCATATATCTGATGTCAAATGGATAAAGGACTCGAGATGGTTCCAACGAATCAGCTGCACCTTTCTCAATATGGGAATCCTGAAGAAAAGGGCCCATCTTTGCTCTTTCCTGGCTAATGGGGTCACATCAAAAAATCAGAACTGATTTATGCCCCTTTTTCCTCTCACCTCTTCTCCAAGATTTAGTAAAGAGGCCTTTCATCCTTATGCCAAAAACCACGTAAGATTTGATATCTAAAACAGCAAGAAAAAGTCCTACCAACGACTTTCATCGCTAAAAGAGTAAGGCTGAGGCTCCTGTGTTTCAGGTGTCTCAGCCCTCTTTTCCTCTAGAACAGGTAGAAGAACGACAGAGAAGAGGCTCTACAAGGGTAAAAGCAGGTCCTGATTTTCTTCTCCTGCAGACAGCGGTAGGAGCCAGACTTCCAGCTTCTGGCAAGTGTGGGAGAGAGATGGACCTGTGGTGATCAGTTACTCTAAGAGGGGTAATGATAAAAATTCCTTAGTTTTACCAGACCACTGAGCTGATTAACAGCTCTCAAAAGAAGGATTAGACTTATTTTACGTGGCTAAGAACCAAGTGGTTACTTAGCTCTACAATTGAAAAAGGACCTTATAGCCTTTATCAGAAATTTCCTGCAGACTGCATCAGTCGGCCAAGAACTCCTTATCAACGATGACAGTCTGAAGCTCAACCGTAATAATGGCTTCTAAGATCCAGCCTGAGTGATAGACCCCCTCTAGCAGCAAGACAATAGACCTTTCTGCCAAATGCAACGACAGAACCAAGGCAAAGGCTCTACAGCAACAAGTGTCTATGATGTTGCAAAAATGAGGCCATAGAGAGTTCAAGATCCGAAATCCCAGGATTCTACAATCGGTTATTCCTGGTCCCCAAATGCTTGGGGTTGAGACCGGTGCTAGACATGGGTTGCACTCAAACTTTTTTGTGCAGATAAACAAAGTTCGCTATGGAAACGACAAAATCGGTTCTAGCAGCGGTCAGACAGCATGACTGGATGGCCTCACTGGACCTCCAGGATGCGTATTTTCACATCCCCATGCACCCGAACTCCAAGAAATTTCTGAGGTTCGTCCACGGGAAAGGTTTTCCAGTTTTGGGCTCTCTATTTCGGCCTAAAGAGACAATTAGCTGAACGTCTGGCTCTATAGTCGAGACCTCTCAAGAGGAAGTTACCCCTATTGAGGGACGTCATGATAAGACTTCACAGGCTTTGGTTGTAGCCACGGGAAGAGCCCGGAGCTCTTCCTTCCAGCTCCAAGGGTAGCTCTCCTACTAAGAGCAAACGTAGACAGTCCTGCTTAGTCAGGATGGAGGCAAGCAAGAGCGTGGTGGACGCTGTGCTGCCTTCCTCCTCCTCTTCCTCCTTCGAGATTGGTACTCGTCTGCTGAACCCTCTCCACGATCCATTATTGACGATAAGGAGGAAATAATTCCCGTAGTTGAGGCTTTCCCAGCCTGTCCCCAACAGCAGGAAGCCCTGCAGATAGCTTTACTGCAAAATATGCAGCAGACTTTGTCTTCTCTGGTGCAAGCGTGACAACCAGGCAAAGAGAAGAAGGATAACAGACGTCCAACTAAAGCTTCTAGACATCCAGAATTTATGAAACTCTAATGTCAGGGATGCACTAAATCTAGGAGTGAAACACCATGAACAAGCGTCAAAAATGGACGAAAAGTCAAGGCATTGATGTCAGGACGTCAAAATCATATTAGAAGCCAAGACGTGGGTAGCTCAGGACGCAAGATGCACTGGCATCAAGCCGCATTGCACGTGATTTTCACAAGGATGATTGCCAATGTAGCAGGTTTTTCTTCAAAAAAAATCTCCTTGTACAGTAGACGACTGGCTCCTCAGAGCTCCTTCCCACAGATGCTGCCTGGAGGATCTTCAGACCACGATTCAGGTAAATACAGAATTAGGTCTACTGATAAACAGATTAGAAATCTCAGCTGATCTCATCCCAAGAGGTTCTGTACCTTAGGATGAAGATTCAGAGTCAGATTTTCGAGCTTTTCCTTCTGTTGCAAAAACTTGACAAGCCTTAAGAAAGTTTTAGAAAAGAGACAAACATGCTCAAGAAAAGAATGGATGAGTCTGCTGAGGACCCTCTCCTCACTAGAACGGTTTGTTTCCTCTGGAAGATTGATTCTATGCCCGTTACAGTTTCATCTAAATCAGAACTGGGACAAGGAAATAGAACTGGAGACCAAGTGCATCCCAATTCGGAACCAATAAGGCCGTAAACTAGAGTGGTGGAACGACCCGTCAAGCTCAGGAGGGCCTTTCTCTACATCAGAGGAACCCAGACTTAGTGTTGTTCTCCGGACCGTCGGACTCAGATTGGGGAGCAACACTAGGGAAAGAACAAATCTCGGGCTCCTGGACCAGAGAGCAGGAGAAGTGAAACATCAACCAGAAGGAACTAACTGCAATCCTTCTAGCTCTCAGGAGTTCGAACACACAGTGGAGAACAGAGAGGTGCAAGTCAACGCCTACAACACGACAGTGTTGGCCTGCATTAGCAAACAAGGGGCCACTCACTCCAGATCTCTATATAAGACAGCAAGAGAACTTCTTCTCTGGGCAAAGGATTGAATGTCAAATTAGTAACCCGCTTTATTCAAGGGGAGAAAAATGTGAGGGCAGACAAATGAGCAGGAAAAATCAAGTCCTCTCAACAGAATGGACGCTACATCAGGCGTCTGCAGAAGCATGTGGCGACTTTGGGGACGTCAGTGCATGGATCTTTTTACGGCACAGAAAGCGATGAAGAGACTGGAAACTTACTGCTCTCCAAAATAGATTCCGAGGACGACATAATGAAAAATGATGGACTGGTCCAATTTGGACGTGTATGCATTTCCCCCTTTCAAGATAATACACAGGGTAACCCAAATTTGTGTCACACCAGGGGACCGGAATGACCCTTGTGGCCCCTTACTGACTGACAAGAGATTGGTTCACAGAGGTACTGGAATGGGTGGTGGACATCCCGAGAGCCTACCTCAAGAGTTAGATCTTGACAAACAACCCCACTTGGAAAGATATTACCAAAACCTATAAGCGCCACTAGTAACTGCCTTTCGGACTGTCGGAAAACTCACAAGAGCTTGTTGACAAAGTTTTCAAGGAGGCAGCTGGATCAAAAGAACAAGGAGGTTATCCACCATTAAGGTATACCAATCCAAGTGGGAGGTATTTAGAGGATAGTGCAAGGACAACCATGTGTCCTCTTCCAATATCTCTGTAACCCAAATTTGTACATAGAGAACTCACCAGCATGGAACCTAGACGTGGTCCTGAGGTTCCTCATGGGGAGTAGTTCGAAACTTACAGAGGACATCTTTAAAGGACCTCACCATGAAAAACTCTTTTTCTTGGTCAGTTTGGCTACAACAAAAAGAGTTAATGCTCTCAGCAAGAATATAGATTTTAGACAAGGCAAGGCAATCTGCTCACTGCAACTAGGATTCCTTGCAAAAATGAATACTATCACAACCCTGATAAACGTAGAGATTCCGAATCTAACAGACATAACAGGGGAGGAGAGAGAGAAAGAGTCCTATTCCCGGTAAGAGCTCTAAGGCACTACCTGGATAGGACAAAGGACTTAAGAAGAAATTCAGAAGGGCTTTGGTGCTCAGTCAAAAGCTCTCTGTACAGAATGTTGAATGAAGAATGCTCTGTTTTATTTTATCAGACAGTTGATAAAAGAAGCACTATGGAATGTAGAGAGATGGACCACAAGATTCAGAAAGTAAAGACGATGCAGAGGCCAGGGCAGTAGCAACCTCTGTAGCACTTAAACAGAACAGGTCCCTGCAGAGTATCTTGGACACGACCTTCTGGAGAAGCAAGTTAGTATTTGCCTCACTATCTAAAACAAGTCCAAACATTATACGAAGATTGCTATGCTGGGTCCGTTTATAGCATCTAATTCAGTAATGGGAGAGGGGAATACCCATACAATCCCATAAACCAATACCCTTTTTCTTACCTTGAATTGAGAATTTTTATGGTTGTTTTGAAGACTGGACGAGTCTTCAATCATTGGGATGAAAGTTCCTTGGTAGTGCCCGGAACAAGGGTATTGAGAGGAGGTCTAGTCACATAGAGGTTATACAAGCGGTTGACAGCCCCTAGAGATTTTCAGCCCCTGGGTGGATCGCTGGATCTCTTTAATGCAGACATAATGAGGGAAAACATTGAGGTCAGCTTCCTTAACAGGTAGGAACCTAAATTGTTTTGCAACTTTAATTATATTATAATTCCAACGATGTTGGCTGTCTCTGACCCTCCACCAAAGGTGTCAATCATCCATATATAACTACCAGGTAAGTTAGATGTTTAAAATGATATTTTCATAATAAAAATAAATTTTGAACATATTACCTGGTAGTTATAGATGTGTTTCCACCCTCCTCCCCTCTAGAGACTAGAGGCAAAGATCTGAGGAATAGTTGGACCATTCCAGGTACCTGGAAGATGCAAAATAGGTGGTTCACCTGATGCCGATCGGCCCAACTCCAAGACATTGAAATTCTGCCGTGACGTCAGGGACTTAAGCTATATATATAACTACCAGGTAAGTATGTTCAAAAATTTATTTTATTATGAAAATATCATTTTTGCTGTAAAGGACTCACTGGCTGTTGAAGGTGTACATGTTTTACTGGGTAATGAAGTTGGTGGTGTACCATTTGTTCCTTGTCCTGTAGTGACAGACAAACCGTTAAGGGTTAGTCCTACTGTAGATTTAGAGAAGAAAAACCCCACCTGTTTCCAAGTTGTGTAACTACCAGGAGTATGAAGAGAACTATGTCTGCAAGTGAAAATACTGAGGATTTACCTGCACCAGAAGAATCAAGTGAAGGATCTTTAAGCTTAGAAGAACTGTTCCAAGAAAGTGAAGTTTCCCTAGTGTTAGTAATGAAGAGATTTCCCAAGAAGAAGAGGATCCTGTTGTTATTGAAGAGACTCCGTAGTCAAAGTGTTCCTGAAGATAGTAATGAAACTACAGAAGCAGAGTTAGAAGATATGGAGAGTTCAGCCCTTGAAGTTGGTCAAGTGACAAGAGAAAGCTAATGAAACTGCAGAAGAGGGATACAACGTTGGCTGATTTGTTCTTCAGAGTTGTTGATCAAGAAGAGATGCAACAAACCTCCACCTGTTATTATCTAAAGGAAGGATTGCTAATGAGAAAGCATCGACCTGCAGATATACCAGGAAATGCTGAATGGGGCGAATATCATCAAATTTTGATTCCATATCCATTGAGGAAACAAGTTGTTGCAGTAGCGCATTTGAGTCTGGACATATGGGAATCAGGAAGACTGTTGAGAAGATTATGAAGTATTTTTTCTGGCCAGGACTTCACAAGGATGTTAGCAGATTTTGCAGTGTGTCACACATGCCAGATAGCTGGAAAACCAATGAAACCATTCAGAAAGCCCCTACAACCCATAGAAGTTAGAGGAGAACCCTTTAGCAAGGTAATTATAGATGTGGTTGGGCCACTTCCGAAAACAAAGAAAGGAAATGAATATCTATTAACATTAATGTGTCCAGTGACTAGGTATCCTGAGGTGATTCCTGTAAGAAGTATAAGTGCAAAGGTAATTGCTGAGAAGTTGGTGGAGTTTTTCTCAAGTTTGGAATACCAGAAATTGTTCAAAGTGATAGAGGAACGAACTTTACTCCAAAATTATTCCAGGATGTGATGAACTTGTCAGGAGTAAAACAACAGTTATCAACTGCTTATCATCCAGAGACTCAAGGAGCCTTGGAAAGGTTCCACCAGACATTGAAAAGTATGTTAACTAAGTATTGTAATGAATCAGGAAGAGAATGGGATGCTGGTTTACCTTTAATGTTATTTGAAGTTAGGAATGCTTATCAAGAAAGCATGGGATGTTCACCAAATGAAATGATTTTTGGTCGAGACATTAGAGGTCCATTGAAGATTCTTGCAGAGAATTGGGAAGAAAATCAAGAGGAAATCCAAGGAGAATATGTGAAGAACTTGAGGAAAAGACTAAGAGAAATTAGAAAATTCTCTTTAGAAAATTTGAAAATAAGTCAAGAGAAAATGAAAAGAAAATATGATGCTAAGACTAAGCTAAGAAATTTTAGTATTGGACAGCAAGTTCTAGTGTTCTTACCAGTGAAAAGATTTCCCTTACCAATAAGTTTCAAGGTCCTTATAGGATAATAGAGAAGTTAAGTGATCGAACTTATGTTATTGAAACACCAGGAAGAAGGAAACGACAGAGGAAGATACATGTGAATCTTTTGAAACCTTACTTCTCAGAGACTAAAACTGAAACAGTGTCAATAACACAGACAACTTCATCTACAGAGGATGATGATGGTTACGAATTGGAAGCTGAAAACAAGATGAACAATTCTTCAATATTAGAAAATTTGGAAGATAAACTAAAACATCTGAGTGTTGAGCAAAGTAGTGAATTAAGTGAAGTGATTCAAAGTTTCCCTGAAATTTTTGCAGATGTACCTAGGCGTACCAATCTGACAAAGCATGAGATAAAGATCAGAGAAGATGGAAAACCTTTTAAAATGAGAGCTTATCGCTTATCACCTTTTCATCGAGATGTTTTGAAGAAAGAAGTTGAATATTTGTTGCAGCATGGATTAGCAGAACCCAGTTCAAGTCATTATAGTTCTCCTTGTGTGTTAGTGAAGAAACCAGATGGCTCATTTAGGATGTGTACTGATTATAGGAAACTGAATTCCATCAGTGTGGCTGACAATTATCCTTTGCCTCTTATTGATCAATTATTTGATAATATTGGGCAAGCCAAATTTGTTTCAAGATAGACTTGTTGAAAGGATATTATCAAATTCCCTTAGATGAGAATGCTAAGTTGCTGTCAGCTTTCATTACTCCTTTTGGACTGTATCAATACACTGTTTTGCCGTTTGGTCTGATGAATGCACCTGCAACATTCCAGCGAGTGATGGATCAACTACTAGGATCAATAGAAGGAGTAGGTGTATACCTTGATGACATTGTGATTTATTCTAATACATGGGAAGAACATCTGAAGATATTAAGAAAAAGTGTTCAAGAAACTTTGGGAAGCAGGACTAACAATCAACTTACAAAAAGTGAGTGTGGAAAGGCAACTGTACAATATCTAGGATTTGAAGTTGGAAAAGGCCTTCTCACTCCTATTGATGCTAATGTAGAAGGTATCCGTAAGGCTACCCTCCTGCTACAAGGAAACAGCTACAAAGATTTTTAGGCATGGCTGGATTTTATATCGCCGATTCTGTCCAAATTTCTCATCCGTAGTAGCTCCCTTAACTGACTTAACCAGTCCTAAAAGAAAGTTTGTTTGGACTCCAGAATGTCAAGAATCATTTGAGAAGGTTAAAGCCATATTAACTTCAAGACCAGTGCTTCAAGCTCCAGACTTCAATAAAAAGTTCGTGATACAAGTTGATGCATCCGACTGTGGAATTGGAGCTGTTCTACTTCAAGAAGATGACAACAGAATCTTCCATCCAGTATGTTTCATGTCTTCAAAGTTGAAAAAGCACCAGAAAACTTACTCAACAATCGAAAAAGAAACATTAGCATTAATCACAGCATTGAAAAAGTTTGAAGTGTATGTGAACCGACCTAGGAATGAAGAAATTTTAGTGTTGTCGGATCACAACCCAATCTCATTCATCAATAAGATGAAAAATAATAATATGAGACTGACCAGGTGGTCTTTATGCCTGCAACCGTATAATGTAAGTGTTAAACACATTTCAGGAAAAGATAATGTCATAGCAGATTATTTATCCCGTTGTGAATCATTGGATTCAAACCCGGGATAAGTAATCTTCTGGGGGGAGGAATTTCATGATGTTGCCTTGTAATATGTATATCCTCCTATAATTTTGACATATTTACTTTTTTCATGTGTTATGTTTAATGATAATGATTGTTGAAGTGTCATATTTAGTTTGGCATCAGATCTCAAAAGAACTAATGATTAAGTAAATTGATAGCGTAATTTAGAATTGTTAATACAATTTTAATAGTAACGTAATTTGGAACGAATATCTTTCTTGATAAAAGCGTAGTATGTGAACACGTGTGTGTGTCCACCAGGGCTTGTTTCATTTCAATTGTCATCAGTTGAGATAAGAGCGAGCGCTTTGTTTTGGGTTAGTGATGACAGGTTTTGAAAACAAATGCGATTCGTCCCATACGGGCTCAAGACGAGTGATTTCATGTTGTTACATGCGTTGGTCAAGTCACGTACGCCACTTGGAGAGAAAGAATACGTGTCCTGATCAATTACGTCATGTTTTATAAGATGCGTTCAAAACGTTTTGCTGGGATGATGTAACTTTCTTCTAGAAGCTTCTCCATTGTATCTTGCACCCAAAACGCTTTAGTAACATCACCTCCCTGCTTCTAGAACTTCCCTTTTGTATCTCGCACCCAAAATGCTTTAATGACATCATGTAATTGTTTCGTGTTTCTGGAATTCTAAAATTTGTTTCATTCTGATTTCTGAGACCAGTTGATTTGGTTCCCTCTCTCTCTCTCGTTCTTAGAAAGAGATTATTTTAACGTAGTGTTTTGTGGTCACATATTAGCATTAACTTTTGAGATCTGAATTTAGTAAAGTTATTTAGTTCAACGGCGCCTGGTAAAAAAGTGTGTATTGTGGTAACGCAGCTGCAGCAAGTGATTTACAGAAGGTTTTCACAAATTTTGTGTAAGGTAACGTGAATTTTACTTATTAATACCATGGTATGATAAGTTAGGAAATTTTGAACAAGTGAAATCATTATTGATAAATCTTATGTGTATTTTTGTGTGTTTTTCTATTTACAATTTCTTTATATTTTCACATTTTTTATGTTTGTGATGTAACATTTATTTACATTGTATTTTAAATATTTAACTTGCATATAATTTAACATTGCATACTTGATTTCATTTATTAAGAGTTTTATTTTTTAAATCTTGAGTAATTCTTGATAGTTTAAATTTTGCTTGATTAATTTAAATTCCTGATAAAGTTTTTGTGAATTAATTTTGTTTCATAATTGAATTCAAGAATTAATTAAGTGTTGTGTTATTTTCAAGTAATGGTAAATTTTTCAGATCGTGAATTCTAATTAATTGTGAATTCTAATTATAAACTTCGAATTTGAAAATAAATTTTTGTATTTAACATTTTTAGAAAAACAGTGTTTCATTTATTGATCATCAGTGAATAGGATTGATTGTGTGCATAAGGCAAAGTGATAAACATGTTTTGTTCTTTTAGTTTTGCTAAAGTGAATTAAGACCAGGGAAACCGTTAGAGTTTTTTTTATGGAGTGATGCCCTTCTTCTCTAGAATATTTCTAGTTTAATTTTTGATACCTCACACATATTCTGATAGACTTAGTTTGATTTTTCAAGTGATTGATAAATAAGTTTTTCTTAAGGGATCACTGTTACCTTTAGAGTATTCAGTCATAATAATTAATGTTATGAGAGTTCAGGTATCTGGCTGAAGTGAGGTATATTTTTGAATCTTGAGATTAGTTGTGTAATAACCAGGTACTTGATACGCATTGTGACAATATATATATATATATATATATATATATATATATATATATATATATATATATATATATATATATATAATATAATATATATAAGGCAACTTTTGCTAACATACAAAACAGGAAGAAAGTAATGAAACATATTTCTCAAATAAAGCTTTTATTTGAAATTCTTATATGATGAAAGCCATAGAAATCAATGTGAAAGGACTCCCATAAACATAAAGACCAAGAAATTATTGAAAAAAGGAATAGAAACTGAACTGTTCAAACACACATCCTGGTTGCCTGTAATTATACAGAAAATACATTATTTAGACTTATATTTAGTTTGACTTTTAGCTGCATGAAGAATTTTGGGATTTTTCCATACAAATTCCTTAACTTGTGCACACTCAAGTTGAAAATTGCTGAATGCCTGAAGTTCCGCTTTCACCAGTTCTACACTAAGCTTGCGCTCTTGTCTCCTTAGCTGCCCCATTACACTAAATACTCTTTCACAAGATGCATTTGAAACTGAGGTGGATAATGCATATGCCATTACTTCTTTCTTAATGCCACCAATATTTTTGCCTTTTGCTTTCCTAAAATGTTCAACCCACCGCATGTCAACTCTCTCACTGTTAGTTACCAGGCTCTCTTGGACATCCCGAAATAAACAAAAATCATCATACAGCTGGTCAGTATTTATTTCTCCACCGAGCTTCTTTGAAAGTTTTTCTGCATCCTCCCACTGAACTGGATTTCTCAGAGATAAAAACTTAGTCTTTGAATTCAGAACTACTGACATCATACCATTTATCCAAATACACTTTGCATCTTTCCAGGAATTTCTCTGCTTCTACCTCGAATTTCTGTCTCTTTCGCTATTTAAAAGTTTGAGAGAATCTGTTGCTGATTTCCCATAAAATTTATCCTTTATTCTATTCATAGTTTTTTCCTTAATTCATTCATAACATCAAGCACTTCAATTGCATATACAATATATGTGTGTATATATATTGTCACGAAGTGATCAAGCACCTGATTATTACACAAATAATAAGACCAAAAAGTTACCTCACTACGACCAGATACTTGAAACCTCATAAGTAAAATATTAAGACTGAATACTCTAAAGGTACAGTGATCCCATAAAACTTACTTATCTCTTGAGAAAATCAATGTAACTTAATCAAGCTATTGGTGAGGTAGCAACTAACAAGCTATAAACAGACTAGTGGAAAATGGGCATCATTTCAATAAACACCATAACTGTTTCCCTGGTTCTATTTCACCTAGATAAGTCTCAGGTGAATAAACAGATATATCACTTACCTTGTACACATTCATTAATTTCTCTAATTACTGTTGGTCAAAATGAAATGCTGTGTTTTAAAACTTTAAACAAACAGGTTTATTTCTAAGTTCAAAAGTTATATGCAGAGCTCACAATCTCAAAAAGATTTACTGTTATCTGACAACAGTTTAAGATTTAAGTATTTCTTAATCAAGTTTAATTCACAAAACTTCAATTTATTAAGAAAGCAGTTTGGTTAAGTAAGATTCTAGCCATTAACTATCACTCAAGTTTTAAACATATACCTGATTAATTAAACTCAACACGAATGTTCACCAAAATATTACTGACTGGAATCCACATAAATATTCTCTGAAATCTCCATAATAAGTATGCGCTAACAAAATGCTAAGTAATCACCAGCACAAAACTTTGTAAACCACTAATTATAAAATTATAGTAATATGATAACACAGACATATAAGAATGAAATATGCAAAAATGGAAATATACCAACAGCAATTTTACTAAGACAAAAATATGTTGAAAGATTACATCAATCTTTCAAAAGATTACCTTCACTTTTAAAAAAGGTTAAACTCACGTCTTCCTAAGACTGTCTCAAAGACAACACTGCCAAGTCACAATGACATACACAATGATATATAATTAGCAGCAAGACACATTAGAATTCACTATAAGAGATATTATTCACCTCTTATCAAAATAATAAATCTCTTTTACCTAGAACATCACTTCAACTCTTAACATAACAAAACCCAGTAAACATCACTTTACCTTTTTATAAGTGTTACACCATTACACACTTTCCACAATGCTTGCACAATATAAATACCTCAGATTACCTCTAACAAAATGAACACACTTCTTGGGTGAGTTTAACAAAACTTTTACAAACAGGAAAGCAGCCATTATAACAGTAATTGAGAGAGAGAGAGAGAGAGAGAGAGAGAGAGAGAGAGAGAGAGAGAGAGAGAGAGAGAGGGACACCCTATTGCCAGCAGCCCCTGTTCCTAACTAAGTATTTTTGGATCAGTACTGTGCTTTTATCTCCAAGCCCTCCCAGAATGCATGATACATAAAGTATACATACATTATACATACAGGTATACATGTGCAGTATACATACAGGGAATTCTAAGGCCTAGAAGGAAATATGCCAGAGCTCTTATCAATGATTGACATCATCCGCTGGACACTCAAACACTTGAACAAACAAAAGGAAGTGCTTTTGGACACAAAACTGGCTCACTGTCAGCATGTCAACTTCAACTCTCTCTCTCTGTTCCTCATTCCATTACTCAAGATCACGGAAAAGAATAAGCACAGACACAGCTAATAACCATGGGTTAGGCACACATGATAAATGCATAATAGGCAATTTGCCGATTGGCTGTCAAACTCGTCAGATAACACAAGAGGGCTCTGCCTTTCTCCAAACACGACTTCCTGGACCCCAAGCAACTGAGTAAACACAGGAAATGGGCTAAGTGATATAGTTAAAAAAATATCTCCCTCTCTCTCTCTACAGCATGCTAAAAATTCGAGTCTATAACTCCCATTATACAATTTTATATACTGTACCACATATTAAACGAATGGAAAAAACACATCAAGACATTTTAAGATTACATGATACGCAATTTATCTGTAAGAAAAAGACATTTAAAATCACATCTCACAACAAATGACGAATCTTGAAGCAAAACATCAAAATTTTCATAGAGACACATATATTTGTAGAATGGTTTTATATGTTATAACATCTTATAATAATATATACTGTAATATATATATATATATATATATATATATATATATATATATATATATATATATATATATATATATATATATATATATATATATATATATATATATATATATATATATATATATATATATAATGTGTGTGTGTGTTAAACTTTTTCTTTGACCCATTGCTAAGAATTTCTTTAAAAAATGGAAATTCCATTTTACTTAAAACAATATTTTTCTAAAATTCTGGGAGGCTTTGAAGCCATTTCGGGAGACTATACGGGAATATGGGAGAATCCGGGAGGGTTGGCAAGCCTATGATGCACATGGTGTATATTTCAGATAATGTATAGGATCTTAATTGTTAACTATAGTATTGAAACACTGGTAAACTGCTTGCTTTATAGTTGAGCAAGTTTATGAGTTAAGTTTACGACATATACATATGTATATTATGTATTGTACAATTGCGTGAAAAATCTGCTTATTCCCATGGCATATCCTATATAGTTTTCTGTAGCAGTGCAACCAAACTGCTTGATCTGTACAATTCTAATATTAGTCCTTTCATACTACATTCTCGATGACTTCCAACAGGTTCAGAGGCAGTCTTCAAAGCTCGTAGGAGCCTCTACATTCATTGAAAATTCGGTGTCGTTTCTCTTGCTCTTTTATTTGGGCCCTCTGTCTGACAGGTAGGTTGTTCACAGTTGAGGTAAGTGGCACCGAAATTCAAAAAGCTTTTGAGGGAAATTTCAAGAAATTGTCTGATAAGTGTGTGTGCATGTGCTGGTGTGTATACTAGAGCGGATCGAACATGTATGCAAAAATTTCAAGAGAAATTTCAATAAACTTATATTCTATCTTTTGTCTTTTTCACTTTTCAGGATTCTACAGAAATTCAAGTAACAATTTTTGTTGTTTTACATTAAAAATTGCTTTCCAGTCCAAATAATTTTTCCTTCTGCAAACTTAAAAGACGTGCTGAATACAGATTTCTCTGACATTGATTAGAAAAAAAGTTAAGTATACCTTAGTTTAACCAGACCACTGAGCTGATTAACAGCTCTCCTAGGACTGGCCCGAAGGATTAGGTTTTATTTTACGTGGTTAAGAACCAATTGGTTACCTAGCAATGGGACCTACAGCGTATTGTGGAATCGAACCACATTACAACGAGAAATGAATTTCTATCACCAGAAATAAATTCCTCTAATTCTTCATTGGCCGGTTGGAGACTTGAACTTGGGCCAGCAAAGTGCTAGCTGAGAACGGTACCGACCCGTTCAACGAGGAACTGACATTGATTAGAGAACCGGTTTAAAAGTATAGGGAGTGAACATAGACTGGAGTATCTTTAATGAACGAAAAATATCTGAAGGTGAAATACAAATGTGAATAGCACTCTATAAAATACTAATTCTAGAGCCCTTAAGATTGTTCATGCATAGTAATTACTGTGACTAAATAGGTTCTCAAATTTATTGCTGTAGAAAGCTCTTCTCTAACTTACCAAGTTAACCATATGGAGAGGCTGTAAGAAAATTTCCATCTTTACAAGAGCATGCTCATCCGGGTTGGACAACCCTAACATGGTGCATGGTTAACAGTGTATTACACAATATAGATTACTGATGTCACGATGAAGATAGGGAGGTAGACTGGCAGAGTAGAAGGCAGGATCATTTAAAGTCTCTGTAGTTTGGTAAAGCTACTGGTAAAGAGGGAATGAGACCTCGCTGCAATCTGGGTTACAGTGAATATAATGAGGAGTATTCACAAAACTGAGAAGTGGCGTTGAAGTATCCTTATATACAAGGGAAAGGAGACATCCTGGTGTGTTTGAACCAGTGATCATCCAATAAAATCTACACAGTGAAGATTTGAGAACAATGTAATTGGGGAACGATGGTAAAGCCTCAGAATAGAAAGAAATGACTTTGCTAGCCTTTTCTGTCGTCACTTTTTTACCAGGCATTTTCCAGTATTTCAAATGTGTACACATTAGAATGCAAAATTCTTTACTTCAACTACAGTAGATATCAGAACGATAATATTTAAAAATATGTTGTACAGCAATGCTTAATTGACAAGTAATAAAAATAATAACATATAATTATTAAACGAGAGGAAAACAAAGCAATGTTCTGCCATAGTGTTCTATCATTACAGTATAGTACTGTGTTCTGGACTTGGAGTTTCAATATGGCTGCCTGAGGTTGCATGCTTGGCAGAGAAATCGCCACTCCATGTTATTGACTCTATAGCTTAGATGTGACATTCCGAATTCTTATAGCAGTATTGCTGAAACTCATGCATCCAATTTGAAAAGTTAAGTATATCTTAGTTTAACCAGACCACTGAGCTGATTAACAGCTCTCCTAGGGCTGGCCCGAAGGATTAGATTTATTTTACGTGGCTAAGAACCAACTGGTTACCTAGCAACGGGACCTACAGCTTATTGTGGAATCCGAACCACATTATGACGAGAAATGAATTTCTATCACCAGAAATAAATTTCTCTAATTCTTCATTGGCTGGATCAAGGCCCTTAAAATTAAGGCTGTGTACACCTCGCTGACAATAATAACCATAGAGGTTAGCTCTATCAGCAACTTTGCCTCATGGAGGTCTCCCAGTACCGTTGTAAATTTTATGCACAAAACAAGAAATCCTTAGGTTTAGTGTTGGCTAAGTTATTCTAGCCTCGCAGAGGCAAGGGGATTTTCCTTACTAAGTCCTCTTCTTTTTACTAAATGAGGACTGTTTGTGCTCAGCTTGGTCAGCTGTGCTGTTAGTTTTCATGCTATGTAGAGACAGCAAGTGTTATTATCTCCCTTATTGGTACAATCGAAGATCTTACCAGAAAGGGACCAGTCCGTTTCATGACCCCTTATAAGTCCACAGAACTTCCGAACTCCTAGACTCTTCAATCCAGCAGTTCACCAGCACCAAAGTCCTGACGGCCAACTTCTGAAGAGCAGAATAAATAGCTACTCGTGCTAGCATAAAATGACGGGTATTTTTGGTAAAACAAATTTAAAAAAAAATAAAATTGATCTGATTTTTTAGTACAATCCATCACTATTTGAATAAAAAAATGCCCTATCTCAGACCCCTCATCTCTTGTAATAAGATCAGACGACATACTGAATGAAAGTTTTCCTCCAGCAAAGACTTCAGTCCCCGAATGTACAGATGGCCATGATGGATTCCTCGTCTTCGTCTTCACCATGTCTTGAAAACCTTACACATATAGGCTATCTTCAAGTGATGGGTTTATAAAAAAATTATTTTGTTTTTATAAAAATGTAACATTACCATGCCTGAGCTAGTATAAGACTGCCAGGCCAATTGCAAGAAGTATTCTTGAAGCAACTCTGTTGAGAAGGAAAAGGAAACAAAGCCTTAGTTCAGATATAAGAGCAAAATCCCAAAAAGTATTTGATGCCAATGAACTTAGATATAAAAGAGGAAAAGAAATGAAGACACTGAACCAAAACTCCTACTTTTCTAAATGAAGTCTTAAAAACTGAGTTATTTTGATCTCCAAGACAAATGTAGAGAATTTAAATGGCTAAGTGTTGAGAGGTGAGAAAGTTAAATTATATCAAATCATAGACATTGTAAAAACTGTGAAGGGAGATTCAGAAGAAAAATAACTAGAAGTTAGTCCCTGAGAAACAATGTGAAAATTAATTCTCAGATGAAATTAGTTATAATTAGTAGACGAAGATAGCAGGTAACTAGAGGCTTAATTCCTTTTGATATATGTTCCTGATTAAAGGTAAGGAGATAATCATTTCAAATCAAAGAAAGGAGTCGAAATTGCATCAGCACACCTTATTTTTGATTTGGCGAACTTTTTCACTTGCCCATTTCTACTCGGGTAGAAAGCGTTCAAGGGCAGCTGGTCAGAAATTCTGAAACTGGCGAATTTGTTGTTGTTACTTGACCTCTTAAATTCTTTTACAAAAACATGACTTTTTTTTTCATTTTCAAAGAATTCGCCAATATTACTAAGTTCACTCATCCTTCGCCTCATTTCGTTCCAGTGTTAAGGAAACTTCCTCACTAATTGTTTCATATATCTAATTTATCCAAAAACTGGAAAATGAAGCAATGAATTTCATATTTCAGTTTCATTGGAACAAGACTAAATAGGTCTGATATACAGTTCAAATGAATCATAAACTGTTCTCCTCAGTGATTTCTTTCTTATATTTTTTGTGAAGGTATGGGCGTAAAGGATTCCTCATATGGTCTTTGCTGATGGAGGCCTTGAAGTACGGGACACTGCTGCTGTCTTCAGTGTTCATGTATCTCCCAGCAGAGCTTGCCCTCGTAAGTATGATACATGAGGCAAGTTGAATTTCATAACATCGATTTGACATTTCCATGTTTGACAGAACTTGTCTGTATTTAGTGTCTGTCTTCGTCTTATATGAGCAATCATTACAAAAGCGTGTCTTTTTGTGTTAAAAAAAATAATTAAAAATTATGTTTATCAATAAAAAATTATGCCATTCATTAAATGCTACTAGTGCCATTCTCCTGGTTGGTATAAGTTACATTTGTAATTCACCGATTTATTTATTGGCCTTTTCAAAACTAATTTGAATTAAAGAACGTTGCCTTTCTTGTCCAATGGGGACTAATTAGTTTACATTTAGTTACCTGCAAAGGAAGTTCTGCCTTATTAATGACTGGAACGGATAAGGTTCTTCAGATTACCGGTAATTAATACATCAGAGGTTTTCGAAGCAGATTTAGCCAGTTTGCTACAGAAGCAAACTTCTCAAGGGACAGTTTATACTTTCAGAAGTGTCTGACAAAAGCATCATTTTTTCAAATTATTTCTTAATTCTTATATGAATATTGTAGTTGCTATTATTCACGAAAGGGTCAACCATGCAGGTGTTTTCAGCCTTGAAGAGAGAGAGAGAGAGGGGGGAGAATTATCAGCGAGGATTTCTGATGTTTTTCCCATGCCTTCCTTAAATCAGTGTATTTTGCTGGAAAAAATCTAAATCTTAATTAATTTATATGAATCATCTCTTCCAAAAATAAGATGTGAAGGAAACTTCTTAGATGTGAAAAAACTCGTTATCCGAATATGGCCTGTTTAAATGGAAAAGGTCTTTGACAAAGTATTTCCTTGTTTCTGCGTTTTGACGTGTTTACGTTAGTATATTTGTAGGACTTCCGAGATAAATGGATATTAATACGCTGACTTTTAGCCTGTAAAATGTTTGAAGCGGAAGGCCGATCTGTTTTCATCTTCTTTCTATCCCAGTTGAAGAGTATGAGGTTCTTGTTCTGCTTCCTGGTGACTGGATTGAATTTACAGCATGCCAAAAATGGTTCTGTTTGTGTTAACCTTTAGACAACTAACATGCCATCAATTATGAAAAATAAAAGACCTCACTCATGCGTGACTGGTCATTTATGTACACACTGCCAGTTTTGATAGCGACAGATATGTCCCCGTTACATCGCAAACAATGGGGCAGTTGCAACCTTTTGACATTGGTGATAATGATAAATCCGTTTAAAAATGTGGTTATTAAGTACTTTAGTTATCAGCTTAAAGATTCAGCTTAATAAAATGGTAATGCATAATTATGCCGTGTCAGGGGGATACAGTTCACAGATAAGCAGCTCAATTTCGTCATGTAAACCACAACCTTCTAAAAAGTCTGTTTTTCGTTGATGCCTCACTTTCTTCAGCGTTAGTAAGTTGGCAATCCTTTTCATATCCGCAGGTGGGACCATTCTTTGCGTCGTTGGGTATGGGCATGGGTGGTCTCCAAATGTTAATCTACATTAGCGTGTGTGACGTCACTACTTCTGATAATCGAACCTTCAGAATAGGCATCGTCAAGATAATCATGCATATAGGATTGCCTCTAGGGGTGCTGTATGGAGGAATGGTAGGTCATACAAGTTCTTGGTAAATTAAATATAAAATTTACCGTTTTTCAAAATCATAACACTTCTTGAATCACTGTGGAAGCAGTTAAGCATGTCCAGTTCTATCGATTTCAGTCTTTTCGTCAGTCAGCTTTATAGTTGTACATGTGTATTTCAGCATAAACATTTACACAATAAACCCTCGCTGATCTAATTCTGCTGCATGAAGTCCAAGGTCAGTTTGCTAGCAGTCAGTCTTCTTGGTCTAAAAAGAAGGCATACGTGGAGGTTGGAGACCAACCAGTCCACCTTGGACAACATTAAGGTCGAAGCTCATGACATTTCCCTCCTGTATCCTTGTGTAATACGATTATGGGTATTCAGCCTCCTTGTCTTTCAACATTTTCATGTCAGAATTCAGATGAAACAAATTTTACGTGCCTTAAATTGCTAGATGCTTTCCTAAAAAGTGACACTTGTACTTTTGAATACCAACAATGCTTCGAATTGTTTTCGGTAACTTTTTATGGCAGAAAATTCTAACAAAAAGTCACTTTCCCTAGTGACAATAACGGCCGTGGATTTGAAGTTAGCCACAAGTTCAAATGACAAAATGCTTGCTTCATAACAATTCAGTAAAGGTATTTAAACTGACTGATGTATTTCTTTTAAGATGGAAGTACAAAATATACTACATTAGTTCATCAGTTTATTATTAATTTGCTTGTAATGTTGAATTCAGATCCCTGACTATACTATCCACTATGTAGTACTTAAAAACAGCCAGTTCCATCGGTCTTCTCTTTTCTTTTTGAAGCTCATTACCACATAGTTGTTCCGACACGATATACAAACCGTCGGTCCTTTACATTAGGAATTACTTTCAGCGTAGGCTGGAAACGGCCGTTAAACTCTCGCATGGTGGTTAGGCAGTAACTGCCACCAGGTAGGCGGGATTCCCGCCTGCCCGGATGTAAAGGCTCCATGTTGCCACTTTAGATATTTTATATCTAAACCTAGATAGTTGTGCTTAACTTTAGATGTAAAATTCAGTTTAGATATAAATATATATAGATATAAATCTAGGTAGTTACTTTGAGAATTTAGATGTTTTCTAGATAATGGAAAGAAAATCTCTTAAATTATTTACTTATACTGGTTGAAAACTGAAGCCAAAGTTTTGAATTTCTAACATTGTTTAGTTTGTAATGGTTTCCGTTTCATCAGTTTGAACCGTTTGATTTTCGTATATATGAAAGTTGGACCGACACAGAGGCGCCAGGCGGTGCCTCACCAGTAGTCACCAGTCACCACAGTCACCGGGCTAAAGGTGCCCTTCCACTGGGCCGGCTGAAACGACTACAGCCGCCCGGCTACAGCCGGCCGGCTGTAGAAACAGACTCCTACAGTGCTATTATTATGTACCCTTTCCAATGACCCGTCTACAGCCGGTCTGTCGGCCAGGCTGCCCACCTCCCGACTCGAGCCGGCTGGGCAGCACTCCTCTCCGAGCAGTCCAGCCGGCAGGTCGGTACGATTTTTCTGCGTTTCTTAACTCAGTTGTTGTTTTTTCCAGTTTCGATTTGTGATGGATGATTTGAAATTAATAGAATTAGTTCGTAAGCATAAATGTTTGTACGATTCCAAAGATCAGTATTTACTCGGAAGAATTTTCTAAATATATATTCGTCCTTTAAAAGGTGTCTTTCAATCAATATCCTTTGACATCCTTGTTCTTTTCGAGATGTGAAAAGTTCATGTGGAGATGACCTTTCTAACTCTGCTTGCATCACTAAACAACATTCTTCTTCTTCCTCTTCCGCCAAGAGGTATTGAAGAAGTACGTCCTCACTTGCATGTGCCATTATTGAAACTGACTCTACACCGGCCACAGTCGTTGTAATGGAATCTGTATCGACGGCTATAGCCCATCCGGTTATAGCCGTCGACTTTAGCCGGGCGGCTGTAGTCGTTTCAACCGGCCCAGTGGAAGGGCACCTTAACTGATTCGGCGGGTCAGAAAATTTAAGTTAGGTTTAAACTTTCAGTGTTGTAGTGTGGTAGCACTTGTATAAACCCGTGATTCCCGTGAATTCAGTTTAATTCTTCAAATGCCAAAGCATAAGCCTTATGAACAAAAATAAAAAAAAAGAGTGGTTACGTGACGATGCATTTAGAAAATGATTGGTGGCAGTTCCTAATGATGAAAACAAAGCTTTTTGTAAGTACTGTTACTGCAAGCTTAAAGCAAAATATCAAGATTTAAAGTTACACACGACTACTAGAAAGCATCAGAATGCTGTGCCTTTTGAAAGTGTGCCAATAAGTGACATATTCAAGCTAAAGAAATCAGATGAAGCTTCGAACCTAGAAGGCTTCATTGCCATGTTTTTCAGTTGCCATTGCTTAATTTCTAATTGTGACCATATGATTGATTTACTAAAAACAATATTCTGATTGTAAGGTTGTGAGCGATGTACAAATGCATCGCGCGAAGTGTTCAAACATAATAAAAAATGTATTATGCACACATTTTGAAGAAGAATTAATGAAAGACATTGGTATTGGTAATAGTAATTATAGTTTATTACTGGACGAGTCAAATGATATTTTTTGTCACAAAAGTTCCTGGAGTGTCTATCATTAATTATAGCAAAAACTCAAATATAGTACAGTAAAAATACAGTTAGACCCACCACTAATTGCAAGAAAAATGAAACCACTGTTATTTTGCTGCTTTATTTACACCAAATAACATATTAAAAATCCAGAAAAAATCTCTCGGTGGAACATGGTTTTTTTAATGATCCTCAATTTCGCATAATTAGGAACCTAACGAAATTAGGGACGATAGATAAACACCCTCAGAAACCATTATGTCATCCAAGATGTTAAAGTTAATTATTAAAGCTGACAATTTATTGATTTTTATTCTCACTAATTGTCAGTTATCTATGTTTACCAGAATCCTGGGGGTCAAACTAGGGGGTTGCCGACCCCTGTAGCAGCATCAATTGGTAATTCAGTCAAGGTTGCCTTTTCTAGGATGAGCATTGTTGCAAACAGCACAATTCACTAGGTTATTATCAGTAAGAAACGTCAGTATTTTCTTTTTCCGTCTTATCAGACATGTTTTCACAAACACCCCTGCATTCCCCACAAGCTGGATTACAAGGTACTCTAAGTTGCCGACACCCACAATGGTTCGTTTGACAGCCCGATTTGCAATTGCATCTGACTAATATCTGCAATTCTTTCGGCGCATAGTCCAAATCAGCTGCTACTGGAACTAGTGCCCCTCCTTTTACCTTCTAACCCCATTCCTGAGGATTTAGTGCAACACCCTGCCAAGTCTGTACCTGATGAAACACCCTTAGTGAATGATACTTGGCTGCAGCCTGCGTTGACGAGAGTGATTTTGGATGAATAACTTGTTCCCTGGTTGCCAAGAGTTCAATAATTTTCTATGTCGAAGTTTGTTCAGGTTTTCATCTGCCATTCCCTTCTTGTGTATGGACATTAGTGCCTTTTCTCCAGCTTCAATTATGTCTTTTTGGGAAGCTCCTGCTCTGTTGAATGCCGCAGCTGCCTTAACAAAAGACTTGTCCTTCATCAGTGAAAGGCCCAGAGCTTTTCCATGTCCGAACAATCTTGAGGTCATGTCACATCCAAGAATTGCATGGATAAACAAGATATTAATGCAAACCTTGTCACCTAGGACCTCTTGCACCCTTTGAATGTCAAGGTAACGGGCAAGAGAGCCAGGCTTGGGTGGTGGCATGAAATATATCTTCCTATGTTTCTTTGTTGTATAATGGATTAACAACACTAATAGGTCCGTGTTACTGCTAACTAATATGGTCTCACTCTTCCTTGCCACGTCCAGTGCAGTCTTGACAATCAAAATATCGGCATCTCCTTTTGCATGTAGAACTTCAAAGCCTGCTATTTCTAGGTGTTTCCCAAGAAGGTGAATAAAGCGTTGCTTATTTTCTTTGTTTGCCAAGAATTCATCCTTTTTCATTTGAAGAGGCATGTTTTCATTGAACTGAATGCTCAGGGCTGACTTGGAAGCTGTGCATCGGGCTTGCGTGCCATCCTTTGGAGTTGGACCACTCTGGTAACCATCGAACACTATGACTGGTTTACCATACTTTCTGACATGAGAAACCAAGCTTTGGCGGATAGCATTGTATGTCCTGCCGACATCCCATGGGATTTTATGCAGGAGAGCACCCCCATCAATGACATACGTGGGATTTCTAGTTTCATTGTGTTTCAGCTCATCTTCAGACACACTCTTAACCTTATCCCAGATGGCATTAGCAAGACCGGGCTTATCTGCTTTCAGGAGGACATTTCTTTTTTCAAATAGAGCTGGAGGATATCCATAGAGTTCATATCAAAATGTTTCCTGGAGACTTTCTTTCTGTGTGCTAACCATGACAAGTCTTTGGAAGAGGAGAAGAGGATCAATGCTTACTTCCTCACCATCAATTGATATCTTTGATTTTGAATCCATTATTATAGCCTGGTCCTTTTTCTTAAATGTATAGTTCAAAACCTGTTTCCCCACCATCCCTCCAAAAATTTTGCACCCAATTTTCTCTGCTTTCTCAGCATTCACATTCTCTGTTGCTACCACACCATTTACTATGTTTCGGAGATTTTCATCATTTCCAAAAGGAGACTTGTCCTGAATGAATAAGACAAGCTTATTCACATCATCTGCATCTCTTTTCTGATGTGCCACTGATAAGTCTTTGTGTTGTTCACTAGTACTGTACTCAAGTGATGTCAGATTCTGCATCACCTCATCCACGTCAGTGCAAACAGGACTGGCCAAGGCCCAAACAATTCTTTGAGTTTCTGTAATTTTAGGTACTTTTAATCATTCTCATCTTAACGATTGGCTTAAAAAACATAAGATTTCACAGTATGTATGAAAAAGGGGGGAAATTATATAATTCATAGCACATATGATGCCGATAACACCCGATACTATATAATCAACCTCAAGTTTCACCATGTTCCACTACCTTGATTTCTTGGGATTTTTAATCGGAGATAGAGTACATCCAAGGGGAGATTCGGTTGAACACCTCTTCTGGGAGCGCCGTCATGCTGATGTTGGATTTGATAGCATCGTCTGAGATACACACCACGCGAAAGTGCGCGTCTGTGAGCAGGAACCATGATGCCGTGTTCTGCCGCGAAAATGGGGAAAGTTTGACCGCGTCTGGCTTTGTTGGCAAGAGAGGCTTACAGACAATGCTCGTGGGTTCGCATTGAGGTTCAGCTTCCGACACCTTTCCTACTCACACACCAAAACGAGGGAAAATGCGCCGTATTGAGTCCGTTAATGGTGCTGATTGTTCGAGTGGTTGAACGAAGTGCCAAAACATGCCCTTTTTGGGTACGCCGTATTTAGTCCGTTAATGGCTTGGTTTCTGCCAGGGAGGAGCTATCAGAGGCCTAAACTTTTGCTGTAGTTAGTCTGCTAAAGGCTCTCTGATGGTAGGCTGCGTCCGTGTTTAGTCCGTTAATGGCTGGGCCCAAAACATCGCTACCTGTCCCTTTTCCAAGGTCACCAGTGTGAGGTTCAGGAAATGTCAGAAGTGAAAGACTGATCCTTTATTATTCTCGACAGGTGTTTATAATACAGAAAGCAGGTGGAAAGGTAGCAGGCGACCTGAGGCCCCCCCCCACTGCGTTCATATGAAAGTCGTGTTTGTTAACAGGCATAAAAAGACATATAATGCATCACAGAACATGTAAAAGGCAAGTATATATATCAGCGGACAGGCCATTACAATGATGCATACAGTGAGACATACAGAATCTGAAATATCAACAAGTAACATATATGACGTGATTAATGTACGCATGAAGACAGAAACACAAAAGAGGAGAGGCATTTGACGTTAATACAGTAGGTGAAGATGATGACTTAGATCTTCACTTCTGAATAAATAAAAAATATGATACATAGGTGTATTTAAGCAAAAAATCTTCTAATTGGATATATTTCAGATTGTCATTTATAGATTCTAGATATTTCTAGATATTTTTTTGTATAATGCTGGATAGTTTGCATATGCAAAAGTGGCAACACTGCATTTATTGTAAACATCCCAATTTGCTTCGGCCGCCATGCGTTGCTTACGTGGTTTCGGATCTCTTTGCCAGACTGTTGTTAAGCTCTTTGTTATCCCAGTGGGATCTTAATGTATTTTTGTGTATATACTACGTGTGTTTGATATTTATTAATACGATCCCACGATTTGTGATAACCTTGCATAAGCCGTCGTTCCCCTGCGTCTGTGTCTCGGTTTTGACGGCCAAGGGCATATTTAGAGGGGCGCCCCTGTACATTTGGAGATATATGTTGGGACGTAATACCTTCGCTCCCCTTCATTGATCGGGACATAAGAGTTAATAAAGCTTCTTGGGCTCCTGCCCTCCGTGTAAAGGGCATGACTACTTCCTTCCTACTTGTGCTGAGTGTTGTTTTTGCCTGCACTATAGAGAGTTGCTGTTGGGGGTTTGCGGGCATCGCCGGTAAGTTCCGCTTTCACGGCGCCCCTTGGTGGCCTCCCTCCGTCCTTCTCTCTCCTGTAAGTTCTTCCATTTCTTTCCTTCGGTGTAGAGATCTCTCTCCTTTGCCTTCTTCGCTTGCTTGTTGGGCGAAGATGGCGAGGAGGGGCCAGTCGGGTGACCTCTTCTAAGGGGCCTCCTCTCGCTGTGTAGGGCAGTTCCCCTCTTAGCGAGAGGAATCTCCCTCTACTAATCATCTTTGCTTTTTCTTTCAGGTTGACAGTGAGCATCGCAGACACAGCGGTAGTTGATTGGGTATCACGGGATATCTTGCATGAAGGAGTCCGACCACAGTACCTGGTTGGAATGACAGTTCCACGTCGGGATCGTTCCGACTGTTCCCGCTGATGTAGATCGATCGCTGTCATTGCTGGCCTTCATGTATGCCGTGGCACTGCCTCTGGCATATCTGTGGTCCATCTGCTCCTGCTGTTTCATGTGTTATGCTCCTGTTAACTCGATGACAGTCTCTGGGGGCTCTTCCTGGTCTCCTGCTGCAGCTGACCTGATCGTACCTGTCGCTGCTGTTGACTTTCATGTGACGTTCCTGGCCGTTGCTGTAGCTCCTGCCTTCTGATCCGCTTCTATAGCTCCTGCATCGGCTGTCCTGATCGTGCCTGTTGCTTCTCCTGATGGTCATGCCCCCGGGGCCGCTTCCGTTGTGTTCCTGCCTTTGCCCTGGAGGTTATGATGTCTGCCATCCTGTAGAAGTTGTTGGAGTGAAGGTGAAGGAAGTCGCCCTGTGGAAGCGAAGTTCTGGCCGTTGCAGTAGCTCCTGCCTTCCAAACCACTGCCGTAGCTCCTGCATCAGCTGTCCTGATCATGCCTGCTGCTTCTCCTGGTGGTGATGTCCTGGGCCGCTTCTGTTGTGTTCCTGTCTAGCTGCCCTGGAGGTTACAATGTTTCATGTCCACCAGCCTGTAAAAGATGTCAGAGTGAAGGTGAAGGAAGCCGCCCTGTGGAAGTAGCCACCGTTTTCTTAAACTTATCATCGATTTCGTCTTCTGCTACCTCTTCCCTCCTCTCCGAAGGTCCAAGGGGTTCAGAATTTGGACAGACCTCTGTCGGCTGTAGGAGAGGGAGGCTGCTTCTTACCTTTAATGCCCTTGGGCGTCTAGGGACTGCCTCCTTCCGAGGAGGCAGTGGGTCTCTTTGGCTGTTCCCGACCTTCGGGTTAGGAAACCACTTCGCATGCCCCTGGTTTTTGTGTTTCGGGAACCGCGGGCTTGCAGACCTTGGTTTGCGATCCCATTCCCAGTCCTAGAGGTTCTGCGTTGAAGACGGGGGCTCGTTCGCGAACCGCTGCAAGTGCCCAAGATTCTATGGAAAATCAAGTATCCCGATTTGGTCTGGAGAGTACTCTCCCTGGCCCAGTTCAGGAGCAGTGCGAGAGAAAGGACCGAGACACCCAGGTGTCTCAGCTCTTCCTGCCAGCACCACAAGCACTCCCCAAGTGCTTGTCAGTGCTCGGTCCTCGATCCTATCAGTTCAACACCAGAAGAAGTAGGGAAGAGATTCCCTTCGAGTCCTTTTTTGATGGACTGACTCTCTTCCGCAGACAAGTTTCTCTCGTTGGCTCTTCCCGCCATCCGTCAGGAACCAATTCGCATTCTCCTGTGTGGTCTGGTGTTTTGGGAGCTGCAAGAGTGTGGCTTCGAGAGGCCGTGCCCTTGTTGCCAGTCTTGGAAGTCTGTCTAAGACTGGTTCCGTGCCTGGCTATTTTCGATTTCTTAGGAAACTGAAAGCAGCCGCTCCCAAAAACCAATTTTTGGGAGTCTCGTGGGTCGCTCGAATTCTATGAATCACGAGCACTCTCTTGGCGAGAGGCACAGGACGTGAGAAAGTGCCGAGACACCGAAGTGTCTGAGTGCCAAGACGCCAGGTGTCTGGGTGCCGAGATGCCAGGCGTCTCGATACTGCCCGCCAGCTGTTTCGGTTACTTGGCCGGGTTTCATCCTCGTGTCTTGAACCTTAGGGTTCAAGCATGCAGGATAGCAGACACAGAATTCCCCCTTGAACCTTCTTCTCGAAGGGCCTTGGCCTCAAAGGAGTTTAGAGTTTGGGAAACTAGCGCTAGTTCATGGGAGACGAGTTCCGCCCTGTCCAGTTCCGATCGTGTTTGCTTGATCGGCTTGGCTCACTCAGCTTGCCCACCCCTCCCAGCCCCTGGTCGTGCTTGAGAGACTGGCTCGGCTCGGCTTGGCTTGCCCCGCCTGCCTCCCAGTCCACCGCAAACCACCTAGTTGGATCGCGTTCACGTGATCAGCTTGGTTTGGTGCGTCTCAGCTCAGCCCCACTGAGTTTTTCCGAATCGGCTTCTCGGCTCTGTTTGAGTGAGCGAGGGTCTTCTCTTCAAGTTGCAATCACTCTTGTTTTTTCGGAGAAATTTGCGCCAATTCGTTGGCACGAGGATCCCCAGGACGTGACCACATTTCCCCAATGAATAATCTTCATCACTCACAACCTTTGCAGTTCCCGAGGGGCCGAGAGTGTCGGGGACTACCGCGGTCCTGGCTTTCGAGAGCGTTCTCGTCCAGATGAATTCTTTTCTTTGGAGAAGGAGTTCATTCAGGTTGAGACACCAAGCTTCTCCCCTGCCTCGACAGAATACGAATTCCTCTTCCCTTGGAGGGTCTTGCTGACTGCAGTTCTGTGGGCAATTCAGGTGCTAATAAGAAGCACTTTGTCCCAATTTGGATCTCAGGTTTCATAAGTCCCAAGGTGGCTTGACCCTAAGAACGAACCTTTACTTGGTTCTGCCTTTCTCTTTCTGAGATTTGCCAGATACCTCGGTAATCAAGGTTTGTACCAGGGCACTGCCTTGTCCTTTGGACAGTGGCCAAGACCTTAGGGTCTTAGTCATCTCGACTCAACCTTGAGTTCAAGCCAGCCCCCTCAACCCCTAAGAAGTCCCAGGCTTTGGAAGAAGATTGCAGAACACATAGCCCTCTTCTTCCCTTCTAGGAAAGTGCACATAACTGTCCCTCTTTCCACCCTCTTTTCCATAAGGGAGGAGGGAAGAAGGGAAGAGAGAAAGAAGTATCAACCGGGAAGAAGTTCTCCTACTGCTGATGCCTGGATGAAATGATACTTATCGAGTCTCTGGAGCTGGCAGCGACATTGCCGAGACCTGGGAATGGATTCCTTCAGGAGGAGTATCCATTTCCCTTAGATCTCAGCAATTCTTTTCATCAAACTTCCATCCCGCTTCCTCTCCTGTGCTCCCAATTCAGGAAAAGCAGCCCAGCTAGAGCTAATTGTCTTGGTATCCTGTTATCTTGCAGAAGTTTCCGCATGGTGGAGAATGGAGGTCTGCTTCCATTCCTCCATCCTTCTTTCCTCTTCGAAGTATGAAGAAAGAGTTAGGCTAACGCTTGATTGAAGGAACTTTCGAATATGCTTGCATATTCCCCTCACATCGTGTGTCTACTTACGGATTCACCGATTGAGGAATAGGCGCACACCGGTAAGACCTTGTCTTGAAGGTGTGTGACCGTGACGATTAGTACCTTCTCATCACCATCCTGGACTCAATGCAGCCTTTTGGCCTCCCGAGAATTCAGAATGACTTTTCCGACATTCAGTGGTTTTGTTGAACAACAAAACCACTGTAGTGGCATTTGTCGACAAACAAGAGGGTATTGTTTTTTCCTCCTGTTTCATATGTCGACATTTGCAGATACTTGAGTGTTCTATAGCACACTCGACAGCTCAATTAGCCAGATGCATTCCCAGTGGATATGTATTGGTAGGCGAGCTTAGCCTCGGGTTTGAGTGATCGGGACAGAACGTGCTGCTCACTCGTTTCGTCACGAAGATTCACGAGGAGACTGCTCGACTGAGAAGCTCCTACCATCTTTCTGTTGCCTCCCTGCACAACAAGTCGTAGTTTTTCTCGCTCCTCCGTACCAGACCCAGGGGCCGCTACAGTGAGGCATGCTGTCTTTTTGGGAAAAAATCGATATCTATGTTTTTTCCCTCCATATTTGCCTGTTTCATTAGGGGTTCATAAGCATTGCTCACCCCGAGTTACAGACAAATGCTGGAAGACTTCGCCTTTTGCCTGACCAGATAGCTGAGGCACTGAGATGAGTTCTGCTTGACCCAACCTCCTGTAGCAGTGACACAAGAAGCGGTTCTTCAGGCAGTGCATCACTGTGTTGAGGACTGGGAGACCTTCCAGCTTTCTTGCAAGCGCAGGCTTTCTCACCGAGCGGCAATGGATATAGCTGGATACCTCTTGAAGTTCTCTGCAACACTGTCCCAGGGACTGGATCCATTTTCGCTGGTGGGTGTCATTGACGGAACTTCTTCTCAGGTCAAAGTCGCTCTTCAAGTCCGACTTCCTCGCCTTCTCTGCCGAGGGTTGCTTCTCTCCCCTTTCACTTGTAAAGAATGTACGCCCTTGCGACCTGGTCTTCTATCTGAAGTAGCCTTCTTCTCCTCAGTCGAGAATTAGCTATGGACGAGAAGCTTCTTTGGTCATGCTGTCCCAGGAACTGTTCCCTGGGTGGCATGTGACTCATTTAGGTTCCTGTCCCGTGCTCTGTCTACGCCCTTCAAGAGTCGTCGGATAGAGATGTGCCCTCTTGGGACCATCTCTCATCTTGCTCCGACCTTGGCGTAGAAGATGGAAGAACAGGGATGGGGATCAATACCTTGACTCCTTCTTGGATGTCGTAAGTGGACTCTGAATCCTTGACACCTGTTGTCGGGTTCTTAGTCCTTCTTGTTCCCTCCTCTGTGGACTTTATGTCGATGATCCAGATCATTTGTTACTTTCTCTTATTGGGGAGTTGTGGTACTTTCTGAAAAGGCTCGACATTCCTAACCTGGATGCCGTCGACGTTTTCGCTTGTACTCTTTCTCCCAAGGAAGAAGTGTTTAGGGAAACACCTTTCTCCTGGATTCGTGTAGTGATGAAACGAGGTACTCGGCATCTGGCAACGACCATACAGGTACTTTCCGCCCGAGAGCTCACGAAGTCAATGGCTTGGTCCATCCCTCGCATTCTGGAAGTTTCTGTCGGTCTGGAAGCAAGATGTGGTCTCATAGACCACACTCTTGTCTTCCTGTGGTCTTGCCCACAGGCCCTTGGAGCCTTTTTTCCTTGGCCCTGTGGTGGCTGCTCAACAAGTTGGGCCTTTTTACCCTGCTCCTTCAAGACGACGAGTAGCAGCTTGCCTAAGGTGTTGGTTCTGTAAGTGAGAAGGATACTGAGAGTGATTGGCCTCTCTTCCTACTCCTTCCCTGTCCTCCTACTTTTCCTCCTTCGGGATGAGAATAGGACTCGAGCCAACAGTTGCTGGATCTGGCGCTGATGCGGTAAGACTACACATCGAGCACCCATTCTGTTCTTCTTCTAGAATCATAGAAGCAATTCCGCTCCTTCCCCTAGCAAGGGGAGGAAGGAGAGACTGGCAATAAGGGAACCCTGTCTCTGGTTTTCCTTACTGCCTCTGACTCTAGATCCTTCCAGCTTATTTCGTAGGAGTTACGTTTCCTCACTCATGCAAAAAGGTCCAGTATCTGACATTTGATCTTGCAGTTCCTACACTCCGATCAACATGTCAGAGGCACGGATCTCTCCTCGCTCTTTCCACCAGGAGGAGTAGCCCTGGTGTGCAGAGCTCCAGTCAGTTCAGGAGACTCACTCAGATTCCTCCCTCCAACCAGTGAGTCTTCCTAATGTAAAGGACTGACGGATTGTATATCGTTTTGGAACAAATGACAATTTTTGAAAGTAAATTGTAGTTTTCCTAACTATACAAACCTGAGGCCCATTACATTACATATTATGGCAGCCTCATGCCACCCCTCAATCTGAACCTGGGCCGAAAAGCAAACTGGAATGTTTACATCCGGGCAAGTGGGTATTCCCACCTACCTGGCGATAGTTACTGCCTAACCACCTTGCTAAAGAGCTTAACGGCCGTTTCCAGCCTACGCTGAAAGTAATTCCTAATGTAAAGGACCTCATGTTTGTATAGTTAAGAAAAATACAATTTATTTTCAAAAACTGTGATTTTACTAAAAGTTTGGTTCCAGGTGTGGCCAAAATATGGAGTGATCTTTCTAATAATATACAGTTGAACTTGGAAACTTCATAAGTCAAAACTTGATGCTAAAGCTTTTTTGTTAAATTGGCTCACATGAATTACTTATAGTTTACTAGTTTTATCCTTTGTTTTTCTTTGTTATATCTCAAGTATAGTTCAGTTTCTTGAATTTCTTTATTGTGCAGATGATTGGTATAACTGCATCCGAGATTCATTAACAGATAGGGAAGAGTCAAACATTTAATATGTAGTTACTCATTTCAGTTTTTCCAAGATTCACACATAATCAATTACTAGATGACTAATTGTTCATCGAGCAGCAGAGATAACATTCCCATTCTTTCTGTACAGATCTTCAGTGCATTTGGATACGTTGTTGTCTTTAGCACGGCTACATTCTTGTACTTGGTTGGATTGCAGTATTTATTATTCATGAGGGAAACGCTTCCTCCAGAAAAAAGGGAAAATGGTAAGTTAAATGAAAACATTCTTGAGTCTCAGTCCTAACATCAAACGTTTACCATCATTTTTTATTTTGTTTATTTTTGTGATTATAGATACTGCTAGGGTAAAATTTAACATTCTTGTTTCCTTTGCAGGTATTTTTGAATAGTTTTATCATTTTATATTAAACGGCATTATCGTGCTGTAAAATTTAACATTCTTGTTTCCTTTGCGGGTATTTTTGAATAGTTTTATCATTTTATATTAAACGGCATTATCGTGCTGTCTTTCTAATAACACTGAACGAAACCTCAGTTTGCAGTTCATCTTATGTAGTTTATAAAAATATTAGAGGCCTTGAGATAAATAATTCGGATCATCAGCATGATGCTTCCAGGTAAGACCTGACCTCTGTGAAATGTTTGCTTCTGGAGGCAAGACTAAGGTGGCGTTCAGCACAGCAGAGGGTGATCGATTTCATTTCCTTCTTCAGTACTGAACTTAATTAAAAAAGACTGTATGAGATTTGTGAGGTTCAAGAAGACAGGTCTGGGTATGACTGATTTATTTCTCAGAAACCAGGTATACATTGAGGAATGCGGACGGAAAGGAAGTGACCGACCTGCGGATTCCCATGTCATGCATTTGGACAAGAATTTGCGTTTGTTAGATGACATATAAATGAGAATAATTTGCATTGCAATAAACGTAAAAACTAATTACATACATTGGTGGAAAGGCTGGACAATAATGCGTATGGAAAGATACATAAAAAATATGAAGTAATAACGGGTAATATACATGTCGTGATTAATGTAGAAATGAAGGGGCATTGACACCTTTACAAGTACTCCCCACAAAACAATGATTAGAGATAATTATTGGATGACATGAACATTAATCATGGAGGCGCTGGGGGAGGAGGAGGCGACCCCTTCTCTTCGAGAACTGTAGGCGGGGGGCAACGTTAACTGCTGGATCTGCTGCAGCGCGGCCTCTGGAGCGCCCAAGGCCCCTCCTTGGTGGGGCGGCGGGCGTCTCTGGGCTGCGTTTGAGGGTGGACCCTGGGATGTCTGCCTGCCTCCTCCCGGATTTTGCTGTCCAAAAGGAATGCTGGTTTTAGCCTGTCGATGGAAACCCAACCCTCCCAGCCATGGACGTCGATGAGATACGCCTTGGGGGTCCTGTTGATGACTCAGTAAGGGCCCCTATAGGGCCTGGTCAAGGGCGGTCGATGGGGGTCTATCCTGATGAAGATGTAGGTGCAGAAATCCAGGCCTGCCGGACTGTAGGTGTTGGTTCTGTCCATGAAGGTCTTATGGCAGGGCACTAACTTCTGTGCTAGTTCCCTCAACCACGGGAGAGGGGTGTCTGTGCCGTTGGCTGATGGCGGGAAGAATTCCCCCGGGACAGCTAGTGTTTCCCTGTAGACTTTTTCTGCGGGAGATACATCACCATCTGCCCTCGGTGTGGTGCAGAGACCCAGCAGGACCCAGGGGAGTTGGGCCCTCCAGTTTTCGTTGGTGCAACATGCCATTAGAGCTGCGTCAGTGAGCGGTGTGCCCTCTCTATCATGCCATTTGCTGCGGGGTTGTAAGCCGTTGGGCTGTGAAGTGTCTTACCCATCAGGCGTGCCAGGGAGACCCAGAGTTCTGACAGGAATGCTGACCCCCTGTCCGTAGTAATGCTGTCTGGCACCCCAAAGTGGCTGATCCAACTGGAGAGGAGGGCTTCTGCGCAGGATGCTGTTGACGCCTCCTCCATAGGTGTTGCATCCAGCCAGCGAGTGGAGCGGTCTATGATCGTCAGGAGGTACCTGGTGCCCCCAGATTACAGTAGAGGCCCGATGACGTCTGTATGGATGTGGCCGAAGTGCTGATGTGACCTTGCTGGTATGGCACGGGATACAGCTCCTCACCCACTGGCAGGTGTCCTTCCTGAAACCATACCACACAAACTTTTCTGTCATCAGGCGCGCAGTTGTACACCCTGATGGATGGGAGAGGCTGTGAATGATGTCAAACGTCTGCTTCCTCATCGAGGCGGGGACCAAGGGGAGGGGGCAACCAGTGCTAGTGTCGCAGAGAAGCGTTGCCCCCAAACCACCCAAGGGCATGTCCTCCCACTTGAGTGCCGTCAGTGCCGTCCTGTAGGCTGGTGTTTCTGGGTTTGCTGCTTGCTCCCTTGCCAGGTCTTCGTAGTGTATGCTGAGGTGCATGGAATTGATTTCCACCCTTGACAGGGCGTCGGCTACTGTATTCTTCCTGCTGGGGACGTAGTTGATGGTGCAACCAAACTCTGAGATGGCAGCCTAGTGCCGCTGCTGCCTCACTGACCACACGTTGCCCGCCTTCATAAATGCGTGCACCAGGGGCTTTTGGTCTGTGAGGATGGTAAATGGAGTGCTGTCCAGCAGGTATTTGAAGCGCCGCACAGCCTGGTAGATTGCGAGCAGCTCTCTGTCGAAGGTGCTGTAGTGGGCCTCTGCCGGCGACAACTTGCGACTGAAGAAGGCTAGAGGCGGGGGGCCGCCGTCAACTGCTTGCTCGAGCGCTACTCCGCAGGCAATGTTGCTGGCGTCAGTGGTGAGTCTCAGGGCAGCGGTGGGGTTGTGATGCGTTAAGGTGGTGGCACTCGCGAGGGCTGTCTTTGTTTCCTCGAATGCCTGCTGTTGCGGAGCACCCCATGTCAGTGTTTTTGGCTTGCCCTTCAGGACTCCAGTCAGGGGATACATGATGTGGGCGATACCTGGGATGAACCGGCGATAGTAGTTTACCATGCCAAGGAACTCTTGAAGGGCCTTGATTGTCTGTGGCGTCGGGAACTTTTTTATTGCTTTCACCTTGGAGGCCATGGGGCATACCCCTGCTGGGGAGATCTCATGCCCGAGGAAGTCTGTTTTTCCGCCCTGAACGTGCATTTGTCGAACCTGATGATTAATTCGTTCTCCTGCAGGTGCTTCAGGACGGCATGGATGTGGCGAAGGTGTTCTTCTGGGGACCTGGAGAAGATAAGTATGCCGTCTATGTAACAGACGCAGAAGGGCAGGTCCCCCAGGATAGTGTCCATCAGGTGCTGGAATGTGGCCCCCGGGTTCCTGAGGCTGAAGGTG
The DNA here is from genome assembly GCF_040412425.1 of Macrobrachium rosenbergii. Classification (NCBI taxonomy): domain Eukaryota; kingdom Metazoa; phylum Arthropoda; class Malacostraca; order Decapoda; family Palaemonidae; genus Macrobrachium; species Macrobrachium rosenbergii. The sequence continues at coordinate 61,615,638 of NC_089761.1, forward strand.
GAGTAGGAGAAGGTGTACGTCCCGAACAGCGTGATGATGGCTGTCTTCGGGACGTCGTCAGGATGCACAGGAGCCTGAAAGTATGATTTTAGCAAGTCCATCTTCGTGAAGAACTTGGCCCCGTGAAGTGCACTTGTTAGGTCTTGCATGTTTGGCATTGGGTAGTGGTCTGGCGTGGTGACTTAAGTTCAGGCGATGGTAGTCTCCACAGGGCCTCCAGGAACCACCCAACTTCTTTACTATATGCAGGGGAGATGACCACGGGCTCGATGCTTTGGTACAGATGTCCATCTGTTCCATTTCAGTGAAGGCCCGTTTGGTGTCTTGTAGTTTTTGGGGAGGCAGGCATTGGAACTTGGCATGAGTTGGGGGCCTGTTGTAGTGGTGTGGTGGTAGATGCCGTGCTTGGCACCGGCCCCCGGTAACTGGTGGAGCTCTGGTTTGAAAACCTCCGGGAACTCCTGGAGGAGGGTGGTGTAATTGTTCGAGGCTGTGAAGCAGATGGCGGGCATCCCCGGTCCGGTGGAGAGTGGTCAAGAGTGGTAGGTTCCGGTGTCGAGGAGGCTTTGCCTGCTGACGTCGACTAGGAGTCCGTGGTGTCCCAGGAAATCGGTGCCCAGGAGGGGGAGCTTGACCTGTGCGATGACGAAAGGCCAGTGATATCTGCGGCCCAAGATGGAGATTGTGTGGGTTGTTGTTCCATAGTAGCGGATGGGGATTCTGTTTGCGGCTACCAGGGAGGTTGTGGAGCCAGCTGTCCAGACGTAGTCCTCCTCCAATGGCGGGAACACCGACTGCATTGCGCCTGTGTCAACCAGCTGGTGCCGCTTTGATATATGGTCTCTGATGAAGAAACCTGCTGGTCGCGAGTCATTGTATTTTGCAGCCTAATGTTACTTGTGGTCATCCTTCTCGTTTTTTGTGAAGAAACAGGGGATTCTACAGTTCCTGGCGCTGGGGCAGTATCTTCTGTGGAAATAGCACCACGCCGGGTTTGTCCACGCCCCTGCTCCAGGTTTGTCCACACCCTCTGCTCCCTTTGCGGTGCTCTCCTCCTGTAGATCGCGTTTGTGTTCTCTGGGTCGTCGTCCTCTGATGTCAGGCTGCATGCTGCGAGGGTGGTGGCTGCAAGGGTGGCGGCGTGCTTGGAGGCCTTAGTGGCTTCGTAGATTTTCTGGGCGACATCGACCAGCTCGTCCATGGGAAGGGTGTCTGGGTCAGTAATTTGGCCCCTCACCTCCTGTGGAAGGCGCCACAGGAATATTGCTCTTGTCAGGGCGATTTCCTGCCTGTGAAAATGGGGGAGCTTTACTGCATCTGGCTTTGTGGGCGAAAGGGGCATGCAGACTATTTGTGTGTTTTCGGATTGCGATTGTAATTCAGACTCTACCATCTTTACTTTCACACACCAAAATGCAAGTACATGCCATATTTAGTCGGCTAATGGTGTTAGAATTCGAGTGGTCGACGTGAGTCGTGAATGGCAAGGGCCAAACCGTTCAAAATGCCAAAACGTACCCGTGCGGGGACGCTGTTATTAGTCCGTTAATGGCATGGGGTTCCTCCAAGGAAGGAGCTTTCAGAGGCCTAGACTGTGTTGCCGTTTTGAGTTCGTTAAAGGCTCTCTGAAGGTAAATGCAGCTGTATTTAGTCAGTTAATGGCGGGGCCAAAACCGCATGGTTACATGTCACTCTGGGGTCACCAGTTGTGAGGTTCAAGAAGACGGTCTGGGTATGACTGATTTATTTCTCAGAAACCAGGTATACATTGAGGAATGAGGATGGAAAGGAAGTGACTGACCTGCGGATTCCCATGTCACGCATTTGGACAAGAATTTGCGTTTGTTAAATGACATATAAATGAGAATAATTTGCATCACAATAAACGTACAAAGTAGTTACATACATTACGGAAAGGCCGGACAATAATGTGTATGGAGAGATACATAAAAAACATGAAATAATAACAGGTAATATACATGGCGTGACTAATGCAGAAATGAAGAGGCGTTTGACGCCTTTACAGATTATGTTACAAGATTTTAGCAGCTCTCATAAAGTACATATTATGAATCCACAGCAACCCAATAATGAAGAGATTCATTGACAGGTAAAAAATTGTTTGCCACTAGGCCTATTAGCATGAAGAGTAGTTTACATTCTTATCCTGGTAAAACCTGATTGGGTTTCTGTCATTCTTTTAAATTTCTGAAGCTTTATGAGGGAACAGCGTGATATTTCCAGAATTGTATTGTATATAAGGTAGAAGTACGTAACAGTTCTGCAAGGGGTATTACTTTGGAAATTGATTTTTCCCATAGTATTTTGGTTGCTTATCAAGAATTAACCTTCATTTTTGGCAGTCGACTGTAATTAACCTCAGAGCTGATATGTTATTGTATGCTGGGCATCCTGAAATGCTATCGCGCATGTGCAATGTTATAGGGAAGCTTTTGGTAAAAATTAGATTGTTCCAACATGATATACAAACCGTTGGTCCTTTACGTTAGGAATTACTTTCAGCATAGGCTGGAAACAGCCATTAAACTCTTGAGCAAGGTGGTTAGGCAGTAACTACCGCCAGGTAGGCAGAAATACCCTCCTGCCCAGATGTAAACATTCCAGTTTGCTTTCAGCTGCCATGCGTTGCAGACATGGTTTCGGATCTCTTTGCGTGACCGTTGTTAAGCTCTTATAATCCCAGTGGGATCTTAATGTATTTTGTATATATATTACGTGTGTTTGATATTTATTAATACAAACCCATGATTTGTGATAACGTTGCATAAGTCGTCGTTCCCCTGTGCTGTGTCTTGGGTTTGACGGCCAAGGGCGTATTTAGAGGAGCGTAACTGAGTGGAAATGCTTCTCCTCCAGTAGTCCTTTACTTAGATACTGAAGGCGTTCCTCTGTACAATCAGAGATATTAAATTGGAACGTAATATCTTCACTCCCCTACATTGATCGGGACGTAAATGTTCGCTTCCCTTCTTGGGCTCCTGCCCCCCATGTACAAGGGCATGACTACTTCCTTCCTACTTGTGCTGAGTGTTGTTTTCACCGCCTGCGCTTAGATAGTTGTGGGGTTGTGGGCGTTGTCTGTAAGTTCCGCTTCCACGGCGCCCTTGGTGGCCTCCCCTTCATCTTTCTCTCTCCCTGTAGGTTCTTCCTTATCTCTCCTTTGATAGAGATTTCTCTCTTTCACCCTCTTTGCTCGCTCGTCAGGCGAAGACCGCGAGCGGTGGGGGGCCGGCGGTCAGGTGACCTCTTCTTGGGTACCTCCTCTTGCTGCGTAGGGCAGTTCCCCTCGTAGCAAGAGGAGTCTCCCTCTCTAATCATCTTTGCTTTTTCTTTCAGGTTGACAGTGAGCATCGCAGACACAGCAGTAGTTGGCTGGGTATCTCAGGGGATATCCTGCATGAAGGAGTCCCGACGTTCATTCAGTGTTGCATTGGGATAGACCACAGTTCCTGGTTGGATGACATAGTGCCACGTCGGGATCGTTCCGACTCTGTTCCCGCCAATGTGGCTCGATTGCTGTCATTGCTTGCCTTCATGTATGCTAGGGCACTGCCTCTGGCGTATCTGTGGTCCATATGCTACCGTTGTTTCTTGTGTTATGCTCCTGTTAACTTGACAGTCTCTGGGTGGCTCTTCCTGGTCTCCTGCTGCAGCTGTCCTGATCGTTCCTGTCGATGCTAGTGACTTTCATGTGACGTTCCTGGCTGTTGCAGTGGCTCCTGCCTTCCAAACTGCTTCCATAGCTTCTGCATCAGCTGTCCTGATCATGCCTGCTACTTCTCTGATGGCTGTGCCCGGGACTGCTTCCTTTGTGTTCCTGCCTAGCTGGCCTGGAGGTTACGATGTCCGCTATCCTGTAGAAGATGTCGGAGTGAAGGTGAAGGAAGTCGCCCTGTGGAAGTGACGTTCATGGCTGTTGCAGTGCCTCCTGCCTTCCGAACCACTGCCATATCTCCTTCATCGACTGTCCTGATCATGCCTGCTGCTTCTCCTGGTGGTTGTGTCCTGGGCTGCTTCCGTTATGTTCCTGCCTAGCTGCCCTGGAGGTTACAATGTTTCATGTCCACCATCATGTAGAAGATGTTGGAGTGAAGGTGAAGGAGGACGCCCTGTGGAAGAGGCCGCCATCTTCTTCATCCTATCTTCGATTTCATCTTCTGCTACCTCTTCCCTTCCTCTCCTGAGGTCCAAGGGGTCCCGGGAATCGGACAGACCTCCTTCAGCCGAAGGAGAGGAAGGCTGCTTCTTCCCCTTGATGCCCTTGGACATCTAGGGATTGCCTCCTTCCGAGGAGGCAGTGGGTCTCTCGTTGGTTCTTTCCAACCTTCGGGTTAGGAAACCGATTCCCTTAGCCCTGGGTTTTGTGTTTCGGGAGCCGCGGGTGCACAGACCTCGGTTTGTGACCCTGTTCCCAGTCCTAGAGGTTCCGCCTCTAAGATAGGGGCTGCTTCCGGCGCTCGTTCACAAGCCGCTTTGAGTGCTCAAGATTCTATGGAATATCAAGTATCCTGGTCCGGTCTGGCGAATACTCTCCCTGGCCCAGTTCGGGAGCAGTTCGAGAGAAAGGGCCAAGGCACCCAGGTGTCTCAGCTCTTCCTGCCAGCACCACAAGCGCTCCCCGAGTGCTTGCCAGTGCTCAGTTGGGTTTCCAGCCTGGTGTCTCGATCCTGTTGGTTCAAACACCAGAAGAAGCAGGAAGAGATTCCTTCCGGAGTCCTGCGGGACTTCTAAGGGACTGCTTTCTTCCAGAAGACAAGTTTCTCTTTGTTGGCTCTTCCGCACTCGGGCGGGAGCCGATTCGCATTCTCCTGTGGGGTCTGGCGTTTCAGGGGCTGCGAGAGTGCGGCCTCTTGAGGCAGCGCCCTCGTTGCCAGTCTTGGAAGTCTGCTCCTAAGACTGGTTCTGTGCGTGGCTCTTTTTGATCTCTTAGGAAACTGAAAGCAGCCGCTCCCAATTTTAGAAGTCTTTCGGGTTGCTCGAATTCTGTGAATCACGAGCGCTTTCCTGACGAGAGCACAGGACAAGAGAAAAGTGCCGAGACGCCAGGTGTCTGGGTGCCAAGACGCCAGGTGTCTCGATACTGCCCACTAGCTGCTTCAGTTGCTTGGCCGGGTTTCATCCTTGTGTCTTGAACCTTAGGGTTCGAGCATGCAGGATAGCAGACGAAATTCCCCTTTGAATGCCTCGGCCTCAAAGGAGTTTAGAGTTCAGGAAACTAGCAATAGTTCATGGTAGACGAGTTCCACCCTGTCCAGTTCCGATTGTGTTCGTGTGATCGGCTCAGCTCGGCTATGACCCTGGTTGCGCTTGCGAGACTGGCTCGGCTCCACTCACTCAGCTTGCTCGCCCCGCCCAGCCCCTGGTCACGCTTGCAAGACTGGCTCGGCTTGGCTTGCCCCTCCTGCCTCCCAGTCCACCACATACCTCCCCTGGATCGCGTTCGCGTGATCTGCTCGGCTTGGCCCCACTCGGTTTTTTCTGAATCCGGTTCTCGGCTCTGTTCGAGTGAACTTTCTGCTCTTCCCAGGAAAGCGTTTTGCCACAGCACAAGCACTATTCTTCCCCCGTGTGGCGGTAATCTCCTTCAGTTGATTATCACTCATGGTCTGCCTCTCCTGCTGGTCTTACCGGCAGGACAGGTAGGGTACTCTTTCTCCTTACCTGTTCTCTTTTTCCTCTCGGTTGTTCCGAGAGGTGCGAGACGGACAGAGAGAGCTCTCTGGAGTTCGGCTTCCTGGGGTGCTTTGGGCGTCAGTCTCCCGACTGTCTCGTAGTACAACCAGGTAGTCGAGAAGGGTTTCATGGGATCTGTCAAGGTCTCCCTCCAAGGGGAGAAGTACAGGAGTTTCACGCTTCGGAAACAGCGAGGGTTTTCCTCTCCAAGTTGCGATCGCCCTCGTTTTTCAGAGAACTTCGCGCCGATTCATCAGCGAGAGGATTCCCGGGACAGGACTGCGGCTCCCCTAATGAATAATCTTCATCACTTGCAACCCTTGCAGTTCCTGAAGGGGCCGAGAGTGTCGGGGACTGCCGTGGTCCTTGCTTCTGAGAGCATTCTGGACCAGATGAATTCTTTTCTTCGGAGAAGGAGTTCATTCAGTTTGAGACACCAAGCTTCTCCCCTGCCTTGACAGAATACGAATTCTTCTTGCCTTGGAGAGTCTGGACGACTGCAGTTCTGTTGGCAATTTGGTGCTAAGAAGGACTTTGTCCCAAGTCTGATCTCAGGTTTTGTAAGTCCCGAAGTAGCTCAACCCTAAGGAACGAACCTTTACTTGGTACTGCCTTTCTCTTTCAGAGATTTGCCAGATACCTTGGTAATCAAGGCTCGTACCAGGGCACTGCCTTGTCCTTTGGACAATGGCCAAATCCTTAGGGTCTTAGTCATCTCGACTAGACCTTGAGTTCAAGCCAGCCCCCCTCAACTCCTAAGAAGTCCCAGGCTTTGGTAGAAGATTGCGGAACACATAGCCCACTTCTTCCCTTCTAGGAAAGTGCACATAACTGTGTCTCTTTCCACCCTCTTTCCCATAAGGGAGGAGGGAAGAAGGGAAGAGAGAAAGAAGTATCAACTGGGAAGAAGTTCTCCTAATTCAGATTCCTGAATGAAATGATACTTATCGAGTCTCTGACACTGGCAGCGACATTGCTGAGACGTGGGAATGGATTCCTTCAGGAGAAGTATCTATTTCCCTTAGATCTCGCCAATTCTTTTCATCAAACTTCCATCCAGCTTCCTCTCCCTTGCTCCTGATTCAGTATCCTGTCATCTTGCAGAAGCTGCCCCATGTTGGAGAATGGAGGTCTGCTTCCATTCCTCTGTCCTTCTTTCCTCTTCAAAGTATGAGGAAAGAGTTAGGCTAATCCTTGAGTGAGGGAACCTTCGAATATGCTTGCATATTTCCCTCACATCATGTGTCTACTTACGGATTTGTAAAGTCCCCGCTCAATGCCTTCTCTGTATAGAACATCCCGTTTTCTGCGGTGCCTTTTCATTGGCCTAAGGTCGATGGGAATATATATGTATCATCATAATTGTAAACTGTATATATGTTGTCTTTCTAAACAATCATGTTTTATGTACAAGTAACAAGTTATTTATGTTACATGTCAGACATTGTTGATCACTGTGTTCTCTGTATGAACCTGTTCTGTTTTTGTAAGGAATTAGTTTGACCTCAGGTCACCTGTAAATCTTTGTACCAGCGGTCTCTGTGAACTACGCAGACATCCACATCCCGCTTTATAAGCAGCTCGTTTTCATCAATAAACCAGCAGTACTTGTCTTCCTGCTCATTATTTTGCACCTCTCTCACAGTGTTGACCCCGGAGTGGTTCCCAGAAGCCATTAATGAACCCAAACGGCGACTAAGTCTTGGCCCAATGAACCTAATCCACGCCCCTAGTGGACTAGCTATGGTGCTCTAACAAAGCCTTCGGACATTAACCGACCCTCGTTGGCAGGTCACCAGCATCATTAGCGGACCCACACGGCATGCTCCCCAGCGTGTATTGGCGTGAGTGTTCCCACATACCCAAGTGAGAGCGCCGAAAGAGCATGGACGGAGACATTTCCAACCACGTATAAATTACCGCGAACCTCTCAGAGACAGACACCTCCCTCTCAGCCCCCTCCCGCGCACCTCCACGCCCGACTGACGAGGTGTTGAAGGCGGACATCGCCATTAACACCCTCCCGGAGGAGATATATAAGGGGGATCGCCCTTGGTTGATGACAACGCCAGTCCCCGCCACCTTCCAAGAACTGAAATCCACTCATCAAGACCTGCTCCCTGCCGGTCTCTGAGAGAGCTGCCCGCTCCTCGACCTCGCCCTCAACCCCGGCAGGAGGAAAAACCTCTTGGAAGTGTGGCACTCCCCCCAGGACCTCCTCCTCCTCCTCCTCCTCCTCCTCCTCCTCCTCCTCCTCCTCCCCCCTGAGACTGACAGCAGTGGCAGGCGCAAGGAAATCAGTCTGTTGAGGGAGATCTTCCTGCGGCAGCTACTGCTGGAGGTTCGTGGGCAGATCATGGATGTGTACACCCTGCCAGTCGAGGACCTAATCAGGTTGGCGCAGCAACTGACGGACTCCATGAAGGCGGCCAAGCGGGCGACCATGCTCGCACACTCCGCCCACTGCCTCCTGCCGGAGGACCCCACCACGGAGCCTGTCAACTCCTTTGAGCGGAAAAGGTTGTCCCACCAGCAGAAGAGGGAGGGGCCGGGGCCATGCTACTTCCACCGGAGGTTCAGGAGAGCCGCCTGGGGGTGCAAAGCCCCCTGCCCTTTCTTCCCTTCAAAAAATGGAGGAGGCAGTGACCAACCCCACAGGCCGCCGTGGCAGCAACAACAAAAATACCCAGGGCTGGCTTTACCATTAGGGTTCTACGTCCACGATGCAATCTCTGGCAGGATGATGTTGGTCGACATGGCCATGCGTTCGATGTTTCCACCTTCGGGAGAGGACGGCAGATAACCACCGGACCCAACTACCTGCCTGATGGCCACAAACGGGTCCCCCATCCTCTCCTATGGCACCAAGCTCCTGTCGATCTCCATCCTTGGCTCGAGGTACAGCTGCTTGTTCATCATCGCTGACGTCAGGACTCCACTCCTGGGGGTGGATTTCCTCACCCACTTCAGTCTAGCCGTCAACGTCAGCCACAAACACCTGCTGGACACCCAGTCCTGCCAATCCCTGCCCTTGTCGCTAGGCCCCAGGGAGCCTGCCATCTGTTCTATCATGCCCCACCAGTATGGTTCCCTCCTGAAGGAGTTCCCGGAGGTCTTCAAACCTGAGCTCCGCCAGATGCCCGGGACTCCTGCCAAACACGGGATATACCACTATATCAAGACGAAGGGCCCCCTAATGCACGCGAAGTTCCGACGGCTTCCCCCGCAGCGCCTTCAGGAGGCCAAAAAGGCCTCCGCAGAGATGGAAAGGATGGGCATATGCAAAAAGGCTCCCAGCCCGTCGGCCTCCCCTCTTCACATGGTGCAGAAAGCGGACTGCATCTGGAGGCCCTGCGGCGACTACAGGCGGCTGAACCTGGCAACAGAACCAGACCACTACCCCCTGCCGAACATGCAGGAACTGACGGCCTCTTTCCACAGAGCCAGGATATTCTCCAAAATGGACCTACTAAAATCTTATTTCCAGGTCCCATTAGTGCTGGAGGACATCCCCAAAATCACCATTGTCATGCCCTTCGTGTCCTACGTCTTCGCCTTCAACACCGAAGCTACGTCAGCGATATCCTAATCTTTTCCACATCCTGGGAGGAACACCTGCGACACATCCGGTAGGTCCTGCAGTGCCCGCAGGAAAGTGGCCTCATCATCAGGTTTGACAAATGCACCTTCGGCGTCGAGAAGGTGGAGTTCCTGGGCCACGAGATATCCCCGGGAGGCGTCCGCCCAGTGTCATTGTTGGTCAAAGCTGTCGAGAAGTTCCCCACCCCTACCTCCATGAAGGCCGTACATGAATTCCTCGGGATGGTCAACTGCTACAGAAGATTCATCCTGGGGATTGCTCACATCATGGCCCCCCTGACAGAGGTCCTGAAGGGAAGTCCAATGACCTTAGTGTGAGGTCCCGACCAGCAGAAGGCTTTCCTCCTGACGAAGGCCTCTCTCGCCAAAGCAACATCTTTGGCCCACCTGGACCCCAGCGCTCCCCTCCAGCTGACGATGGATGCCAGCAACGTCGCTTGCAGAGCAGTCCTGGAACAGGTCATCAGAGGGGCTCCTCAGCCCATCGCCTTCTTCAGTAGGAGGCTAAACCCCACTGAGTCCCACTACAGCACCTTCGACCGAAAACTCCTTGCAGCATACCAGGAGGTACGGCACTTCAAGTTCCTCCTGGAGGGGACGCCCTTCACAATTTGGACCGACCACCAGCTGCTGGTCCACGCCTTCATGAAGCTGGGCGACGCATGGTCCTCTAGGCAGCAGCGGCACCTCGCAGCCAACGCAGAGTTCACCTGCACTATCAAATATCTCCCTGGCAGGAAGAACCTGGTCGCCAATGCCCTCTCGAGGATTGAGATCGTTTCTGTACAGCTTGGGATCGATTACGAGGACCTCGCCCCTGAACAAGCTGCTGACCCTGAGACCCCACCCTACCATACAGCTGTCATGTCGCTGAAGTGGAAGGACATGCCCTTCAGCTCAGGAGGATCAACATTACTGAGCGATGTCGGTACCGGACACCCCCGCCCCCTGGTACCCACCTCCAGACGTCGGCTGGTTTTCAACATCATCCACAGCCCATCCACCCCTCCGGAAGAACAACAGCCAGACTGCTGACGGAAAAGTTCGTCTGGCACGGCATATGGAAAGACGCGGCGGCCTGGGCAAGACAGTGTATGCAGTGTCAGACAAGCAAAGTGGGGACGGCACACCGAATCGGGGTGGGCAAATTCTCCCAGCCAAAGAGATGCTTTGGGTACATTCACGCCGACGTAGTAGGACCTCTTTCCCCATCAGGAGGAGCCAGGTACCTTCTGACAGTCGTCGACCACTCCACCAGGTGACCTGAAGCTACGCCCACGGAAGAAGCCACTTCCAGTGCATGCGCGGAAGCCCTCCTCCTCAACTGGATCAGCCAGTTCAGTGTCTCAGACGACATAACGACAGACAGGGGACCTGCTTTCCTGTCCGAGCTGTGGACTGCCCTGGCACGTCTAATGAGGACCACTCACCACAGCACCACCATCTATCTACAACACCGCAGCCAACGGAATGGTGGAAACGTTCCACAGGTCTCTGAAGGCTTCCCTCATGGCTCGTTGCTCCTCTGAAAACTGGAAGTACCAGCTGCCCTGGGTCCTCCTCGGGTTGAGGACCGCCCCCAGAGCCAATGGCGACCCCTCCTCAGCGGAAAAAGTCTATGGGGATACTCTGGTAATCCTTGGGGAACTCGTTGCTGAGGACGGGGACGACATAGGAACGCAGAGGCTCTGAAACAGAGTTGGAAAGTTTGCCCCCTGCCAAAAGACATTCACCGACAGGATGTCCCCCTTCATTCATGCTTCCCGGGCTGTTCTCCACCACCCATGTCTTCGTCAGGGACGACGCCATACGCCCACCCTTGACTAGATCTGTAAGGTGTCAAAGAAACGAGCAGGTAAAAGTTACTGCTACTTTATTACAGATCCAGGCAGCTTATATTGCGGCCGACTGACGCCGGGCCGTGAGAGACAATGGAATTGACTGTGACCTGAGGTCGAAACAATAAACAATAATATGCAGTGAACGAGTACAAATTACAATACGAAACATTCAGAGCTACAATATAGATACAGTCTTGATGCCTGTGAATGAAGAAACATGTGATACACAATGTGTGACATTCGTATAAATACCATAAAGTAAAAATGATTAAAATGCGTGACCTGGCACGTTTTAGGCGTGACTAATTGAGCTTGAAGAAAACGGGAAGTCACCAAAGAAAACAAGCTCAGCGGAGACTTAATTAATGGCGCCGACTTGCCACTATCCTGGCGCCGACTTGGTGACTTTTTACAAATACTCCCCAAGACGAGGGACGCGTCTGATTAATCCCCTGTACCTGCTGGGACGCTGAAGGGTGCCGCGGCTCCTTGAAGATAACTGAGGGGCCTCCCGCCTGTGAGGCTGCTGTTTGGGCGGTTCCTTCCTGGGGCGGCGCGCCTGCGGGTGAGGGCGCTGGAGTGCGTTTGGGCGGAAGGGGTGCTGCGTCGCTGCCGGGACTCTCCGACAGGAAGGCGGGCTTTAGCCGGTCTATGGAAACCCAGTCGTTCTGCCTGGGAGTGCCAGCTGAACGCCTTGCTGTTCCGCCCCAGCACGCGGAAGGGTCCCCTGTAGGGCTTAGTTAGTGGTGGACGGACGGCGTCGACTCTGGCGAAGACGGGTGGCGGATGACAGCTGTGGCGGCATGAAGGTGGTTGCTTTGTCGATGTATGAGCGCCTGCAAAAATCGCGAACTTGCCGCCACGCGCGAGCCTCTGCAGAGATGGGGAGTGGCGATCATCCGTCACGAGCTCTCCGGCACCACGAGGGTTCCCCATAGGTTTGTTCAGCTGCGGATGGGGTGCCGTCGGCTCTGGGGCGGTCCTCAACCCGAGGAGGACCCACGGCAGCTGATGTTTCCAGTCCTCGGCGGTGCAGCGGGCCATGAGGGATGACTTTAAGGACCTGTGGAAACGTTCAACCAGGCCGTTGGCCGCTGGGTTGTACGCTGTGGTGGTGTGGTGCGTGGTTCCCAGCGGCTGTGATGGGAGGTAGGTAAACTCGGGGTCCGCGGGTCCGCGTTTAACTGCATGAAGGAGGGGATATCCGCGTCCATGCTCGCTCCTTTGACCCCTTACTGGAGTGGGGTACTTCGCGTCAATTCACGCACTTTCGTGCGCCGTGGTTCCGCTTAGTGACGCTGGTGGGTACGCCACGAGAGTCAGCACGCTCAAACGCTGGTTACAGCGCCGTGTTTAGGCCGCTAAGAGCGTTTTGGAGAAATCCTGGAGCCAAGACTGAGTCGCCGTGTGAGTCCGCTAATGGCTCCGGGATACTTTTCACCACTGTAAGGTGTCAAAGAAACGAGCAGGTAAAAGTTACTGCTACTTTATTACAGATCCAGGCAGCTTATATTGCGGCCGACTGATGCCGGGCCGTGAGAGACAATGGAATTGACTGTGACCTGAGGTCGAAACAATAAACAATAATATGCAGTGAACGAGTACAAATTACAATACGAAACATACAGAGCTACAATATAGATACAGTCTTGATGCCTGTGAATGAAGAAACATGTGATACACAATGTGTGACATTCGTATAAATACCATAAAGTAAAAATGATTAAAATGCGTGACCTGGCACGTTTTAGGCGTGACTAATTGAGCTTGAAGAAAACGGAAGTCACCAAAGAAAACAAGCTCAGCGGAGACTTAATTAATGGCGCCTTTTTTACACTATCCTGGCGCCGACTTGGTGACTTTACAGATCCTACAGGGGACCTTTCCTTGTACTGAAAGGAACAAGAAGACATTCCAAATATCCATCCATGGGCGGGAAGACTGGGCGTCAATAGATCATCTAAAACCTGCATTCCTGGGGGTAGCAACGGAGGTGGACCCCAAGATCTCCTGTGGATGCGGCAGCCCTCAAACAACCCTGGTCGCAGGAAGGAGGCGAGGGCGTCCCCAAAAAACCCAGAAACCTGACAGAAAGACACCCCAACAAACCACTGTAGAGGACACCGGGGATGGTGACCGCCCTCTCCAGTTGACATCAAGAAAGAGAGGCCCCCTTCGTTGCCCCAGCAGATACCTGGTTTAATCAGACGTTGGCTCCATCTTGGCGGGGGGAGCATTGTAAAGTCCCCGCTGAACATGTTCTCTGTAGAGAACATCCTGTTTTCTGCGGTGCCTTTTCATCGACCTAAGGTTGATCGGAATATATATTTATCATCATAATTGTAAACTGTATATATGTTGTCTTTCTAAACAATCATGTTTTATGTACAAGTAACGAGTTATTTGTTATATGTCAGACATTGTTGATCACTATGTTCTCTGTATGAACCTGTCCTGTTTTTGTAAGGAATTAGTTTGACCTCAGGTCACCTGTAAATCTTTGTACCAGTGGTCTCTGCGAACCATGCAGACGTCCACATCCCACTTTCTAAGCAGCTCGTTTTCATCAATAAACCAGCAGTATTTGTATTCCTGCTCATTATTTCGTACCTCTCTCACAGATTCACCAATCGAGGAATAGGCGCACACCTGTAAGACTTTGTTTTGAAGGTGTGTGACCAATATGATTAGTACCTTCTCATCACCATCCTGGGCTCAAGGCAGCCTTTTGGCCTTCCAAGAATTCAGGATGAGTTTTGCGACACTCAGTGGTTTGTTGAACAATAAAACCACAGTAGTGGCGTTTGTCGACAAACAAGAGGGAATCTTTTTTTTCCCTCCTGTTTCATCTGTCGATATTTGCAGGTACTCGAGTGTTCTATAGCACACTCGACATCTCAGTTAGCCAGATGCATCCCTGGTGGGGATGTATTGGTTGGCAAGCCTGGCCTCGGGTTTGAGTGATCGGGACGGAACGTGCTGCTCACTCGAAGATTCACGAAGAGACTGCTCGACTGAGAAATCCCTACCGTCTTTCTGTTGCCTCCCTGCACAACAAGTCAGTAGTTTTTTCTCGCTCCTTTATACCAGACCCATGGGCCGCTACGGTGAGGCATGCTGTCTTTCTGGGAAACTTGATATCTACATTTTTCCCTCCGTATTTGCCTGTTTCACTAGTGCTTCTCAAGCATTGCTCACCCTGAGTTACAGACAAATGCTGGGAGACTTTGCCTCTTGCCCGACCTGATGGCTGAGGCATCGAGAAGAGTTGTTCTTGACCCAACCTCCTGTAGCAGCTACACAAGAAGCGGTTCTTCGGGCAGTACATCCCAGTGTGTTCGGGACTGGGAGACCTTCCAGCTTCCCTTGCAAGCATAGACTTTCTCGTCGAGTGGCAATGGATATAGCTGGATATCTCTTGAAGCCCTCTGCAACACTCCCAGGGACTGGAGCCGTTTTCGCTGGTGGGTGTTGTTGATGGAACTTTTTGGGTCAGAGTCACTCTTCAAGTCTGGACTTCCTCGTCTTCTCTGCCGAGGGTTGCTTCTCTCCCTTTCATCTGTGAAGAACGTAGGTCCTTGCGACCTAGTCATCTATCTGAAGTAGCCTTCTTCTCCTCAGTCAAGATTTAGCTACAGATGAGAAGCTTCTTCGGTCGTGCTGTCCCAGGGAACTGTTCCCTGGGTGGCATGTGACTTTTGTTTAAGGTTCCTGTCCCATGCTGTGTGCGCCCTTATGAGAGTCATCGGATAGAGATGTGCCCTCTTAGGACCATCTCTCATGTTGCTCAGGCCTTGGCATAGAAGATGGAAGAACAGGTGAATGGGATCAATACCTTGACTCCTTCTCTGATGTTGTAGGTGGACTCCGAATCCTTCGGCATTTGTTGTCGGGTTCGAGTCCTTGTTCCTTCCTCCTTGGACTTTGTGTTGATGATCCGGATCATTCGTTACTTTGTCCTTTAGGGAGCTGTGGTACTTTCCGAAAAGGCTCGATACCCCTAACCTGGATGTCGTTGACATTTTCGCTAGTATTCTCTCTCCCAAGGAAGAAGTGTCTAAGGACACATCTTCCTCCTGGCTTCATGTAGCTATTGAAGGAGGTACTCGACAGCTGACAACGACGATACTGGTACCTCCCAGCCGAGAGCTCACGAAGTCAGTGGCTTGGTCCATCCCTCGCATCCCGGAAGTTTCTGTCGGTCTGAAAGCAAGACGTGGTCTCATAGATCACACTCTTGTCTTCTAACTGTGGTCTTGCCCACAGGCCCTTGGAACCTTTTTTTTTGGCCCTGTGGTGGCTGCTCAACAAGTTGTGTTTTCTTACCTGGCTCCTTCAAGAGGACCAGTAGCATCTCGCCTAAGGTGTTGGTTCTGGAAGTGAGAAGGCTATCGAGAGTGACTGGCCTCTCTTCCTCCTCCTTCCCCATCTTTCTATTTCTCCTCCTTCGGGATGAGAATAGGACTCAAACCAATACTTGCTGGACCTGACACTGATGTGGTAAGACTACACATCGAGCACCCATTCTATTTTTCTCCTAGAATCATAGAAGCAATTCCTCTCCTTCCTCTAGCAATGGGAGGAGGGAGAGCTGGCAAGAAGGGAAACCCTATCTCAGCTTTTCCTTACTGTCTCTGACTCTAAGATTCTTCCAGCCTATTTTGTAGGAGTTACGTTTCCTCACTCATGCAAAAAGGTCCAGTATCTGACATTTGATCTTGGGAGTTCCTACACTCCGATCAATATATCAGAGGATCGGTACTCCTCCTCGCTCTTTCGACCAGGAGGAGTAGCCCAGGTGTGCAGAACTCCAGTCAGTTCAGGAGACTCACTGAGATTCCTCCCTCCAACCAGTGAGTCTTCCTAATGTAAAGGACCGACGGTTTGTATATCGTGTTGGAACAAATCACAATTTTTAAAGTAAATTGTATTTTTCCTAACTATACAAAACCCAAGGTCCTCTTACATTATATATTATGGCTGCCTCATGTCACCCCTCAATCTGAACCTGCACCAAAAGGCAAACTGGAACGTTTACATCGGGGCAGGTGGTTATTCCAATACCTGCCTACCTGGCAGTAGTTACTGCCTAACCACCTTAAAGAAGTTTTTAACGGCCGTTTCAGCCTACGGTGAAAGTAATTCCTAATGTAAAGGACCTCAGGCTTGTATAGTTAGGAAAAATACAATTTACTTTCAAAAATTGTGATGTTTCCTTCACCAGGGGCTCTCTGCCCCAACTAAGTAACACAGCCTGCTAGGTTAGGTTAGGTTAGGGTACTTTAGAGTAGTATGGTTTCTTTTATAATAGGTTTCCTTAGCCAATCCCTTGAACATATGGCTCCCTAATGACTTGCCCATACGTGGAACCGTTCCATAAGTTATAACCACATAACAGTCCAGTCTTTCTCCCAGCGATTTTCCCACCAAAAACCCCACATTCCCAAAGGATCTCCAACCATGTTGGGTAGATATGAGGTTAAAAATAATTGACCAACAATAACCAACACCACCTCCTTCATCAGCAACACTAAAAGTTCAGGAGAAATAAATTTCCAAGGTAATAGTCCTTGCACGGAGCTGTTGCTTAGATTTACCATGGTGAAGTCTGGATAAGGACAAGTAAAAAAATAGGCATGTTCAAAGGAAAACTCTTTACATTCTCAGCTAACCTTGTCAATACCACATCAACTGTAAACACTCAATATGCATATAAACAACAACCATCACACTAAATTGAAAACTATGCAAAAGTCAATTATCTACATTTTTAACAAAATACACTGCATAAATACACTAAAAAAATGACCCATCTGTTTCTCTCTGGTATTTCTAAGGTTTCATTTGCGCTGCACGGATTCTATGGAATGGTTCCACAATGCAAGAAACATTAGGGAGCCATATGTTCAAGAAGGATTGTTAATAAGAAATCTGTTAAAAAAGGAACCATAGTGAGGCTAATCTAGCATACCCCAACCTAGTATGCTGTGTTAGAAGTTGGGGGCTCTGCCCCAGACCCCCCCTGAAGGAAACTCCGCTTTTTTCCAAAAGTGCCCTTATAACACTATGCATGCTCGATGGCAAAAATATAACCAGTTCTGAGGCTAATTACAGGTAAATTACAGTTGATCGACAAAAAATAACAATAAATTCTTGATAAGCAACCAAAATACTGTAGAAAAGCCAATTTCCAAGGTAATACCCAATGGGAGCTAATGCTTGTTGTTCTACCATCTCTCTATCAATGACACACTTCAGTAGATAGGTAGACTATCTGTGTTTACCCACAACCTACTGTGGTTGTATGACCATTAATGTATTTTTATACAGTAATTTTCTTATCAGTTGTTACCATATTGTATTACCATACATGAGATACAAAATGTATATGTGTGAACTGTACAGCTGTATTTTAGGTAGAGGTAATGGTAATGAAACTGAGATATTACTTGCTGAATCCATTTATACTGTATTATTATCAAGTTAGTTCATCATTTTAATATGTATAAAAAAACTGTCTGCCATTTGCAATGACTAATGTTTACATTCTCAGAATCAGCTGATTGAGCCTACTAACAAAAAGAATTAGGAGCATCATTTTTTAGTTGCTCAAGGAAACAATGCATTACTGGAATTATTATTTTTATTTTTGCACATAGATGTGAAACTGGTAGACAAAGGTAAACTAACATACTTTATGTTAAATTAAAATCCTCAAAATTGCAAAACAGTTGTTTCCTAAATTTGTTTGTTTACGTCATACTTGGTGTTTGTGTCAGTTCGGTGGTAAGTGGTTGTTAATTAGAAGAGATGGTCATGGATTGTTACATAAGCCTTAAGTTTGGTAATTTGTTTGAAAGCCTAGCCTAGGCACGGTTGTTAAACTCTTGAACAAGGTGGTTAGACAGTAACTACTGTCAAGTAGGTGGGAATACCTGCCTGGCCGGATGCAAACATTCCAGTTTGCTTTCAGCCGTCATGAGTTGCAGACGTGTTTTTGGATCTATTTGCCTGACTGTCTTTAAGCTCTTTATTTATCCCTGTGGGATCTTTCTGTATTTTCGTGTACATTGTGTGTCTTTTATATTTCTTAATATACAAACCCACAATTTGTGATAGCCTTGCATAGGATGTCGTTCCCCAGCATCTGTGTCTTGGGTTTGATGGCCAAGGGCGTATTTAGAGTGGCATGACCAAGTGGTAATGCTTCTCTTCCAGTAGCCCGTAATTTAGATACAAAAGGCGTTCCCCTGTGCATTCAGATATATTAGATTGGGATGTAATAACTTCATTCCCTTCATTGATCGGGACGTAACAAGTTCGCTCTCCTTGTAAATCCTCACGCCCTCCGAAATTTCGAGGGCATGACTGCTCCTTTCTACTTGTGCTGAGTGTTGTTTGTTCCGACACGATATACAGACTGTCGGTCCTTTACATTAGGAATTACTTTCAGTGCAGCTGGAAACGGCCGTTGAACTTTCGAACAAGGTGGTTAAGCAGTTAACTACCGTCTGAGAGGTGGGGTACCGCCTGCCCAGATGTAAACATTCCAATTTGCTTTCGGCCGTTGTGCGCTGCAGACTTGTTTCCTCTCTCTCTGCCCTGACCTCTTTTGAGCTGTTTTTCCCGGTGGGATCTTCCTTGTTTTTTCTTTCTGTTAGCAACATGAATGTGGACAAGCCCTGTAAGCCTTCCTTCCCCCAGTGTGTATGTCCTGGGGTGGGAGGGAAGAAGTGTAATACTTTTCGTTCTGGCGTAGATGTGGACCCACACGCCCTTTGTCCCACCTGCAGAGGACGTGTGTTCTCGAAGCTTCTCCTTCTACTGAGTGTTGTTCCTGGTCTGCTGAGCAGTGGGAGAAGTTTGAGGGGAGGAGACAGTACCGAAGGAAGTCCGCCAAGGCATTGTCTGAGGGTTATACACTCCCGACGACTCCTTGGTGGCTGACCCGTTGGGATCGTTTCTCCCTCTCGGTAAGCTTCCCCTTCTTGCTGCCTCCCTCAGGTGAGGACTCCCCTCCCCTTCCTCATTCGTTTTGTCAGGTGTGGAAGACCAAGGGGAGCGGATGATCAGGACATCCTCTCTGGGGGTGAATTCTTTCCCCCAGAGCGAGCAGAGGCTTCCGTATTTGACCTAACTTTTTCCTCAGGTTTGGCAGCGCAAGCGTTTCTCTGTGGCCAGGTATCTGACCTCCCTTATACCTGGCTGCACCTGGGTCTTCCTGGCATTCCATCACTGGAGGGCCTGATACGACCCACGCAGCCACCATATCCACCATGGATACCGTCACCATGACATCATTTGGCAAGCTGCCTGTGATGGTGACCTCGCACCTGGGCACCCAGGTGTCTGCCGCCCCTGCCACGCTTTCATGCCGTGCCGCTGCCTCCGGCTTCCTGGCCCCGCTATCTCTATCTGGCCCCTCAAGAATGATCACCTCATCGGTACTGTACATCACCATGCCAGCTTCTACTAATGCGGACCCTTGCTCGTTCCTGACAATCCGATTCCGGCTCCTGGTTACTTTGACTCTAAACCTGTCCTGGCTTCTGCTCATGCTCCACCCGTGCACTCGACCCATGCACTGTCTTCTGGCTTTCCTGGCTCCCGCTGTTCCACCTGCTCAGGTAGCTGCTGGCCCGAGCACCATCTCTGCTACCTGGGTTGCACCTGCTTCCCTGGCTCCCCTGGCTGCGCCTGTGTCTTCTACTGCTCCCTCCTGGATGGGGGACCTGACCGCCATCCTGAAGAAGATGACAAAGAAGAAGTCGAAGAAGAGGTCTAGGAAGGTGTCGTCGTCATAGTCGTCCTCGTTGTCTGCTACCTCTTCTTCTTCTGAGGCTCACCAGCTGAAGAAGAAGAAGCCTGTCTCCCCCCACCCCAGGAAGTTTCGCCTCATGACTTCTAACCCTTGCCCCCTTCCACAGGGAAGGCAGTGGGATCTCTCGTTGGCTCTTCCAAGTCCATGGGCCAGGGAACCGATTTGTTGACCCCCTGGTCAGCTGTATCGAGAGCCGAGGGCATGCAGACCACAGTTTGCACTCCTCCGCTGTGCCAAAGAAGCCCACTTCTTTAGGCCAGCATTTCTGTGTTGGACACTCGTTTGCAGCCTTGCTGAGTACTGGGTCTCTAAGGAGACCTGTGTTGTCCCGGTCTGGTACCGAGAAACCTCTCTCCATAAAGACTCGGGCACAGGACAGGAGAAAGAGTCTGGGGAAGCAGGTGCTCCGACCCTTCCTGCTGGCACTTCTTCGAGTGCCATGCAAAGATTCCCAAAGGTGCACCAGTCCTCAGGTCTGGACACCTGGCAAGACAGAGAAGAGGTCCCCTGTTCATTCTATCCGAGAGGTGTCAGCCTCAAAGAAGACTGGGGCACGTCTGAGAGGACAGCGCAAGTTCTCGCCAGCCAGCCACGCTCTCGACTCCTCCCAGTCCCTGGCCATTTCATGGGATTGCCAGCCTGGCTCAGTGGAGCCAAGTGAACGGCTCGAAAACGTGAGCCACTCCACTCTCCTCGGGAAACACACTCGCCGAGACAAAAGCGTTCTCCTTGACCCAGGTTGCCATCACCACCTTGGGTTGGTGACCATGCCTCCAGTCCACTGCTCCTGCTGGTTCTGCCGGCAAGACCAGTTTGGGTGCCCGATCCTCCTCGCCTGTCCCCTCAACCTCCTGGGCTCCTCCCAGGGGCGCAAGTCGGACAGGAAGAACTCTGGCAAGTCGTCTCCCCAGAGTTCTACCTCAGGAGTGTACATGCCTGGCTCAGTCCTCAGATCGGCCAGGTCATACGCCTGTGTAGTGCAGGAGGAATCACGGGTCTGCCGAGGTTCTCCCTCCTGCAGGGAGAGTAGATCGGAAGGACTGCACCCTGGTTTAGGACTTGAGGGTCCTCTTCCCCAGGATGCATACACCCTGAAATACAGAGGACTTTTGCTGAGGTAATTGCGCTGATTTGTCAGCACAACGACCTCGGGGAAGGGACCACGGCCTCATCTGTAGATTGTCCTTCCTGCCTCAAATCCTTTTTGGGACCAAAAGGGAACCCAAGGTTTTGGTGAGGCTGCTGTGGTCCACGCTTGCTAAGGGGGTCCGTGATCAAGTGAATGGTCTTGTGTCTGGGCACGACAATTCCCTGCGATCGAACCGCTCGGAAAAACTGCTTCCCCTCCCCTGCCTCGTCAGAAGCGCTTCTATATGCCCTTGGAAAGGGCATTGCCACCAAAGCAGGTTGACCCGGACCTGGTTTGTCTAGGACCGGGTCTCTTGTTGCAGCAACTTACAACTTACTGCAGGGAGTATTTCTCTCTCGCAGCAAGTGTCAGCAACCCTGGAAGCCACCACCATGGCAGCTTTCCAGGCAGTTTCCTGGTTGGATCTGTGGTCATTCCCAGTATCCAAAGTGGCTGATTCCTCGGGTGCTATTGTACCTGGGGAAGACTCTGCTTTGGGAGACTGTTCCAGTCTGGAGGCAGAGCCATCCCCTACCTCACCCACCAGACAACAAACCTGTGGGCCAACCTGGTCCTGAAGCGGAGAGATGCCGTTTTTTCTTGCTTCGCTAGGTCCATGGGGCCCGAGTCAGCAATGACCCTGCAGAACGGACCGTTGCTGGGGTCTACCCCTCTCTTCCCTAGAGAGTTGGTGGAGGCTGCAGTGGACAAGTGTTGGGCCAATGGCAGCGACCAACTTGTTCACCAGGCAGTGGCCAAGACCTCCGGGTCTTTGCGTTCCACTGCGGCCGGGCCCTCGGGTCAGGCTAGCTATTCCTCGGCCCATAATAAGTCCCAGTCTTCGAAGGGATCCAGTGGGAACACCCAGCCTTCTTCTTCCTCTGGAAAAAATCACAGTTTTTGAAAGTAAATTGTATTTTTCCTAACTATACAAACCTGCGGTCCTTTACATTACATTTCATGCCCACCTCATGCCACCCCTCAATCTGAAACCTGGGGTGAAAGGCAAATTGGAATGTTTACATCTGGGCAGGCAATACCCTCACCTCCCGGACTGTGGTTAATTGCCTAACCACCTTGTTCGAAAGTTCAGCGGCTGTGTCCAGCTCCACTGAAAGTAATTCCTAATGTAAAGGACCTCAGGTTTATATAGTTAGGAAAAATACAATTTACTTTAAAAAATTGTGATTTTTTGCCGCCTGCGCTGTGGAAGAGTTGCGGGAAGGTTGCGGGCACCGTAGGTAAGTTTCGCTTCCACGGCGCCCTTGGTGGCCTCCCCTCCTTCCTTTTCTCTCCCTGCAGGCTCTTCTTCTATCTCTCCTTCAGGAGAGATCTCTCTCTTCCGCCTCTTCGCTTGTTTGTCGGGAGAAGACTGTGAGGGGGTGGGGTGCGTGCAATCGGGTGACCTCTTCTCAGGGGCCTCCTCTTGCTTCATAGGGCAGTTCCCCTCAGAGCGAGAGGAGTCTCCTACTTGCTTTTTCTTTCAGGTTGACAGTGAGCATCGTAGTCTTAGCAGTAGTTGGCTGGATATCTCAGCTGGGATGTCTTTGCCTAAAGGAGCCCCGACGTTCATACAGTGTTTACTTTGGGATTGACCACATTACGTTGTTGGAATGGCATAGATCCACGTCAGGATTGTTCGAACTCTGTTCCCGCCGATGTGGATCTATCGCTGTCATTGCTGTCCTTCATGTATGCTGTGGTACTGTCTCTGGCGCGTCTGTGGTCCATCTGCTCTTGCTGTGCTTCCTGTGTTATTGCTCCGGTTGACTTGGTGACATGTCTTTGGGTGGTTCCTCCTGGTCTCCTGCCACAGCTGTCCTGATCGCTCCTGTTGCTGCTGGTGACATTCAGGTGACGTTCCTGGCCGTTGCTGTAGCTTCTGCCATCCGAACCGCCTCCAGCTCCTGCATCGGCTGTCCTGATCGCACCTGGTGCCTCTCCTGGTGGTCATGTCCTGGGCCGCTTCTGTTGTGATCCTGCCTAGCTGCCATGGTTACAATGTTTCATGTCCACCATCCTGTATAAGATATCGGAGTGAAGGTGAAGTACGTCGCCCTATGGAGGTAGCCGCCATCTTCTTCAGCTTATCTTCTATTTCGTCTTCTGCTGCCTCTTCCCTTCCTCTCCCGAGGTTCGAGGGGGGGTCCCAGGAAACCAGATAGGTCTCCATTGGCCGAAGGAGAGGAAGGCTGCTTCTTCCCCCTTGAAGTCGTTTGGGCGTCTAGGGACTGCCTCCTTCCGAGGAGGCAGTGAGTCTCTCGATGGCTCTTCTTGACCTTCGGGTTCGGGGACTTATTCGCATACCCCTGGGTTTTGTGTTTCGGGAGCCTCGGGCATACAGACCTTGGTTTGTGGCCCCGTTCCCAGTCATAGAGGTTCCGCCTTTAAGACGAGTGCTGCTT
The DNA here is from genome assembly GCF_040412425.1 of Macrobrachium rosenbergii. Lineage (NCBI taxonomy): Eukaryota > Metazoa > Arthropoda > Malacostraca > Decapoda > Palaemonidae > Macrobrachium > Macrobrachium rosenbergii. The sequence continues at coordinate 61,639,128 of NC_089761.1, forward strand.
TGGGTGCTGGTTTGCGAGCCGCTCTGAGTGCTCAAGATTCTGTGGAATATCGAGTATCCTGATCTGGTCTGGAAACTACTCTCCCTGGCCCAGTTCAGGAGCAGTGCAAAAGAAAGGGCCGAGGCACCCAGGTGTCTTGGCTCTTCCTGCCAGCACTACAAGCGCTCCCTGAGCGCTTAGCAGTGCTCAGTCGGGTTCCTAGCCTGGTGTCTCAATCCTGTCGGTTCAAACACCAGAAGAAGCAGGGAAGAGGTTCCCTTTGGGAGTCCTGTGGGACTTTTAAGGGACCACCTCTCTTCTGGGAGGCAATTTTCTCTTGTTGGCTCTTCCCGCCCTCTCGCAGGAACCGATTCACATTCTCCTGTGGGGTCTTGCGTTTTGGGGGCCATGAGAGAGCGGCCTCTCGAGACCAGTGTTAGAAATCTGCGTCTAAGACTGGTTCTGTGCTTGGCTCTTTTCAATTTCTTAGGAAACCGAAAGCAGCTGCTCCCCATTTTTGGGAGTCTCATAGGTCGCTCGGATTCTATGAATAATGAGCGCTCTCCTGGTGAGAGGCACAGGACGAGAGAAAATGCTGAGACCCGGGTGTCTCAGTGCCAAGACGCCCAGGTGTCTCAATACTGCCTGCCAGTTGCTTCGGTTGCTTGGCCGGGTTTCATCCTTGTGCCTTGAACCTTAGGGTTCGAGCATGCAGACCTTGCCTTACCTTATGGATCTTACAGTTCGTTCGGGTTGCCCCAGGTCCCTCAGTGTGAGGCACGTCTGATGTCTACCAGAGAATTGCTAATGCATCTTCCTGTATATTTTGCATCTTCCAATCTTGGATGGTCTGGGATGCAGCTTAGATATTTGTCGAGCTTATTCTTAAACACATCTACGCTCACTCCTGATATGTTCCTCAGATGAGCTGGTAACACATTGAATAGGCGCTGCATTATCAATGCTGGTGCGTAGTGGATTAATGTCCTGTGTGCTTTCCTTAGTTTTCCTGGTATAGTTTTGGGCACTATTAATCTACCTCTGCTTGCTCTTTCTGATATTTTTAGCTCCATGGTGTTCTCGGCAATTCCTTCTATCTGTTTCCATGCTTTTATCATCATGTAGTGTTCTCTTCTCCTTTTGAGACTATATAATTTTAAGAATTGTAGTCTTTCCCAGTGATCAAGGTCCTTAACTTCTTCTGTTCTAGCTGCAAACGACTTTTGTACACTCTCTATATGTGCAATATCCTTTTGGTAGTGTGGGTACCATATCATATTGCAATATTCAAGTGGACTACGTACATACGTTTTATAAAGCATAATCATGTGTTCGGCTTTTCTTGTTTTGAAGTGCCGGAACAACATTCCCATCTTTGCTTTGCATTTTGCCAATAGTATTGCTATTTGATCATTGCATAGCATACTGTATTCCTATTCAACTTCACACGAAGGTCTTTAACTGCTTCCTTATTTGTGATTGTCTCATTATTAGGTCCTCTATATGCATATAGCATTCCTTCTTTATCACCATAACTTATTGATTCAAATTTATCAGAGTTAAATACCATCCTATTTAGCTCTGCCCATTCATATATTTTGTTTAGGTCTCTGTGTAGTGAGTTCCTATCTTCATCACAAGTAATTTCTCTACTTATTCTTGTGTCATTGGCGAAACTTCTCACTACCGAGTCCTTAACATTACTGTCTGTGTCTGCAATCATAATAACAAACAGCAATGCAGCTAACACAGTACCTTGTGGCACACCGGATATTACCTTAGCTTCATCCAATTTCTCATCGTTTGCAATCACTATCTGTTTTCTGTTTTTGCAAAAAATCTTTTATCCATCTTCCTACTTTGTCCACAATATTATGTTTTCTCATTTTTTCACTGATATATTATGGTCTCTCTTGTCAAAAGCTTTTGCAAAGTCTAGGTAAACCACATCTGTATCTTTTTCATTTATTGTAGTTTTATATATGTTTTCATGGCAGACTAACAGTTGGGTTTGTGTACTTTTTGTGGGTACAAAACCATGTTGTCCTATATTAGACAAACTATTTTTCATCAGATGTTTCATTATATTTTTCTTCATTACCCTTTCATACACTGTCATAATATGTGATGTTAGACTCACAGGCCTATAATTACTTGCCTCTAGTCTTGATGCACTTTTGAAAATAGGGGTAATATATGCTAATTTATGTTCATCATAAATCTTGCCTGTATCTACACTTTGTCTTAATAATAATGCGAGCGGCTTTTTTGATAGAATGAACCACTTTCTTTAACAAAATGGCAGGGATGCTCGTCTGGTCCGGCTGCTGATCCATTCTTAATTTCATTAATAGCCTGCACAATATCGGCTTCATTAATATCTATGTCCGATAATTATTCACTATTTTCATCTCTTATTTCTGTATCATTATCTTCATTATCAATTCTAGGATAGCAGACACACAATTCCCCCTTCAAACCTTCTTCTCGAGGGGCCTCAGCTTCAAAGGAGTTTAGACTTCGGGAAATTAGCACTAGTTCACGGCAGACGAGTTCTGCCCTGTCCAGTTCCGATTGCGTTCACGCAATAAGCTCGGCTGGGCTCAGTTTGCTCAGCTTGCTCGCCCTGGCCAGCTCTTGGTCGCATTCGCAAGACTGGCTTGGCTTGCCCTGCTTGCCTCCCAGCCCACCACTTACCACCCAGTCTGGATCATGTTCACGTGATCAGCTCGGTTTGGTGCGCCTCAGCTCGGCTCGGCCCCACTCGGTTTTTCTGAATCGGGTTCTTGGTACTGTTCAAGTGAACGTTCTGCTCTTCCCAGGAAAGCACTTTGCAACGGCACAAGCGCTCTTCTTCCCCCATGTGGCAGTCATCTCCTTTGGTTGATTATTGCTCCCGGTCCGCCTCTCCTGCTGGTCTTACTGGCAGGACAGGTAGGCGTACTCTTTCTCCACACTTGTTCTCTTTTCCTTTTAGTTGTTCCAAGAGGATCGAGATGGGCAGAAAGAGCCCTGATGAATTTGTCTTCCTTCACAGTTCGGCTGCCTGGCGTGCTTTCGGTGTCGGTCCCCTGATTGTCTTGTAGTACAACCAGGTAGCTGAGGTGGTTTCTTGGGATCTGTCAAGGTCTCCTTCGAGGGAGAGAGGTACAGGAGTTTCATTGCTTCGAAGCAGTGAGGGTCTTCCTCTTCAAGTTGTGAGCGACCTCGTTTCTCAGAGAACTTCGTGCTGATTCATCAGTGCGAGGATCCCCGGGACAGGACTGCAGCCCCCCGCAATGAATACTCTTCATCACTTACAACCCTTGCAGTTCCAGAAGGGGCTGGGAGTTTTGGGGGCCGCCACCGTCCTTGCTTGAGAGAGCGTTCATGACCAGATGAATACTTTTCTTCGTACAAGGAGTTCATTCAGGTTGAAGCACCAAGCTCCTCCCCTGCCTCGACAGAGTATGAATTCTTCTTTCCGCGGAGGGGGTCTTGCCAACTGCAGGTTGTTATGACTGCTTCATCCAGACTGAGTTTTCACTCTGCTTCTCCTTGCCGTTAAGGGTATTTCTTCTGCAACAGGAGGCGCGATCTTGGAGGACACCTCTTAGCTTCCTCCCAGAAAGTCTCCTGATGGATCCACAATCCTTCACTTTTAGGCTTTCTCTCCTTGGATACAACCATTCCCAGAGAGAACTTGCCTTCTGGAGACTGGGTCTGTCCAGGGGAGGGTCTTCCCACACCAGACGGCAATCTGCGGGCAATTCTGGTGCTAAGAAGAAGGACTGTGTCCTGATTCGGATCTCTGGTTTCGTAAGTCCCAAGTTGGCTCGACCCTTAAGAATGAACCTTTTACTCAGTTCTGCCTTTCTCTTTCAGAGATTTGCCAGGTACCGCGATAATCAAGGTTTGTACCAGGGCACTGCCTTTTCCTTCGGACAATGGCCAAGACCTTTGGGTCTTCATCGTCTCAGCTTGACCTTAAGTTCAAGCCAGCCCCCCTCTACTCCTAAAAAGTCTCGGGCTTCGGAAGAAGGTCGCGGAAACACACAGCCGCCCTCTTCCCCTCTGGGAAAGTGCACATAACTGTTTCTCTTTCCACCCTCTTTTCCATAAGGAAGGAAGGCAGAAGGGAAGAGAGGTAGAAGTAACAATCGTGCAGAAGTTCTCTTACTGCAGATACCTGGATGAAATGATACTTGTCAAGTCTCTGGATCTGGCAGTGACATTGCTGAGACATGGGAGTGGATTCCTTCAGGAGAAGTATCTATTTCCTTGGGTTTCAGCTATTCTTTTCATCAGACTTCTATCCAGTTTCCTCTCCTGTGCTCCTGATTCAGAAAATACCAGCCCAGCTAGAGCTAATCAACTTGGTTTCCTGTCATCTTGCAGAAGCTGCCCCATGGCAGAGAATGAAGGAGGTCTGCTTCCAGTCTTCCATCCTTGTTTCCTCTTTGAAGTATGAGGAAAGAGTTAGGCTAATGCTTGATTGAAGGAACCTTCGAATATGCTTGCATATTCTTCTTTTGGCCTTCGGAGAATGTCATGATGAGTTTTGCAACACTCAGTGGTTTTGTTGAACAACAACACCGTCCAATCGTGGGCATATGTCGACAAACGAGGGAATCGGTTTTTCCTCCGGTTTCATTTGTCGACATTTGCAGGTACTCGAGTGTGCTGTAGTGCACTCAATAGCTCAGTTAACCAGATACATTCATGGTGGGGATGTATTAGTAGGCGAGCTCGGCCTCGGGTTTGAGTGATCAGGACAGAGCATGCTCTTCACTCTTTTCTTCACAAAGATTCATGAAGAGACTGCTCAACTGTTCGACTGAGAGATCCCTACCGTCTTTCTGTTTGCCTCCCAGCACAACAAAGTCAGTAGTTTTCTCGTTCCTTCATAGCAGACCCATGGGCCACTACGGTGAGGCATACTGTCTTTATGGGAAACATCGATATCTACCCCTCAATCTGAACCTTGGCCAAAGGCAAACTGGAATGGTTACATCCGGGCAGGCAGGTATTCCCCTACCTGACAGCAGTTACTGCCTAACCACCTTGTTCAAAAGTTTAACAGCCATATCCAGCTTTGCTGTAAGTAATTCTAATGTAAAGGACCTCAGGTGTATACAGTTAGGAAAAATACAGTTTACTTTTAAAAACTGTGATTTTTCCATATCACCTCATAATATCATGTAATCCACTTGTATACCTGTGTGAGTGTGCATGTTTACATCTACACATGGAATTTCATCAATGTTGATGTTACCGTCTCTACACTGTGTGCGTTTGTGCATGTGTTCCTTAGTGTAGTATCCTGTTAGCCATTTGTTCCAACAAGATATACAAACCATCAGTCCTTTACATTAGGAATTACTAACGGCAAAGATGGACACAGCCGTTAAACTCTTGAACGAGGTGGTTAGGCAGTAACTGCTGTCAGGTAGGCGGGAATATACGCTTGCCTGGATGTAGACATTCCAGTTTGCTTTCAGCCGTCATGCTTTTCAGATGTTTTTTCGTATCTCTTTGCCTGACAGTCGTTAAGCTCTTTATTTATCCTGGTGGGATCTTTGTGTATTTTTGTGTATATTGAGTGTGTTTGATATTTATTAATATACAAACCCACGATTGTGATAGCCTTGCATAGGCCATCGTTCCCCTGCATCTGTGTCTTGGGTTTGACAGCCAAGGGCATATTTTAGAGAGGCATAAGAGTGGTAATGCTTCTTTTCAGGTAGCTCACTAATTAGATACTGAAGGCGTTCCCCTGTATGTTCGTTCATATTAGATTGGGACGTAATAACTTCGCTCCCCTTCATTGACTGGGACGTAACAAGTTCACTCCCTTCTTGGGTTCACGCCTTCTGTGTACAAGGGCATGACTCCTTTCTACTTGTGCTGAGTGTTGTTCTTCGCCGCCTGTGCTGTGGAAGAGTTGCCGGGGTGGGTGGGGGGAGTTTGGGGAGGTTGCGAGCGTTGTTGGTAAGTTTTCGCTTCTCACTGTGCCCTTGGTAACCCCCTCCTTCCTTCTCTCTCCTGTAGGTTCTTCTATTTCTCCATTGAGAGAGATCTCTCTCCTTCTCCCTCTTTGCTCACTCGCCGGGCAAAGACCGCGACGGGGGCGGCGGGTGGTTGGGTGACCTCTTCTCAGGGGCCTCCTCTTGCTTCATAAGGCAGTTCCCCTCGGAGCAAGAGGTGTCTCCCTCTACTAAACATCTTTGCTTTTTCTTTCAGGTTGATAGTGAGCATTGTACGCACAGCAGTAGTTGGCTGGATATCTCAGTTTGAGATATCTTTGCCTAAAGGAATCCCGACGTTCATACAGTGTTTGCTTTGGGATCAACCACAGAACATGGTTGGAATGGCATAGGTCCACGTCAGGGTCATTCCGGACTCTGCGTCCCTCCGATGTGGATTGATTGCTGTCATTGCTGGGCCTCATGTATTCTGTGGCACTTCCTTTGGCATATCTGTGGTCCCGTTTGCTCCTGCTGTGCTTCTCGTGTTATTGCTCCTGGTCTCCTGCCACAGCCGCCCTGATCACTCCTGTCGCTGCTGGTGATGTTCATATGACATTCTTGGCCATTGCTGTAGCTCCTGCCTTCTGAACCACTTCCGTAGCTCCTGCATCAGCTGTCCTGATCGCTCCTGGTGGTCGTGTCCTGGGCTGCTTCAGTTGTGATCCTGCCTAGCTGCCCTGGAGGTTACGATGTTTCATGTCCACCATCCTGTATAAGATGTTGGAGTGAAGGTGAAGCAAGTCGCCCTGTGGAGGTAGCCACCCTCTTCTTCAGCTTATCTTCGATTTTGTCTTCTGCTGCCTCTTCCCTTCCTCTCCTGAGGTTCGAGGGGGTCCCAGAAAACCGGATAGACCTTTGTCAGCCGAAGGAGAAGGTGTCTGCTTCCGCCTTGAAGTTGTTTGGGCATCTAGGGACTGCTCCTTCCGAGGAGGCAGTGGGTCTCTCGTTGGCTCTTCCCGAATTTCAGGTTCGATTGATTCGCTTACCCCTGGGTTTTGTGTTACAGGAGCCGCAGGCACGCAGACCTCGGTTTGCGATCCCGTTACCAGTTCCAGAGGTTCTGCCTCTAAGACAAGTGCTGCTTTGGGTGCTGGTTCGCGAGCCACTCTGGGTGCTCAAGATTCTGTGGAATATCGAGTATCCCGATCTGGTTCTGGAGAGTACTCTCCCCGGCGCAGTGCAGGAGCAGTCCGAGAGAAAGGGCCAAGGCACCCGGGTGTCTCGGCTCTTCCAGCCAGCACTACAAGCACTCCCTGAGTGCTCACCAGTGCTCAGTCAGGTTCCCAACATGGTATCTTGATACTATCGGTTCGAACACCAATAGAAGCAGGGAAGAGGTTCCCTTTGGGAGTCCTGCAGGGCTTCTAAGGGACCACCTCTCTCCTGGGAGGCAGGTTTCTTTTGTTGGCTCTTCCCACCCTCTGGCGGGAACCGATTCGCATTCTCCTTTGGAGTCTCACGTTTCGGGGGCCACTCTCTCATTGCCAGTCTTAGAAGTCTGCATCTAAGGCTGGTTCTGTTCCTGGCTCCTTTCGATTTCTTAGGAAACCGAAAGCAGCCATCCCTGATTTTGGGGGGTCTCGTAGGTCGTTCAAATTCTATGAATCACCAGCGCTCCCCTGGCGAGAGGCACAGGACAAGAGAAAGTGCCAAGACCCAGGTGTCTCTATACTGCCTGTCAGCTGCTTTGGTTGCTTGGCCAGGTTTCATCCTCATGTCTTGAACGAACATTAGGGTTCGAGCATGCAGGATAGCAGACAAGAATTCCCCTTTAAACCTTCTTATCGAGGGGCCTTGGCCTCGAACGAGTTTAGAGTTCGGGAAATTAGCGCTAGTTCAAGGCAGATGAGTTCCTCCCTGTCCAGTTTCCGATCGCATTCACTTGATCGGCTTGGCTCGGTTTGCTCTCCCCGGCCAGTCCCTGGTCGTGTTCGCAAGACTGGCTCGGCTCGCCCCACTTGCCTCCCAGTCCACTGCTTACCACCTAGTTTGGATTGCGATTGTGTATTCGGCTTAGTTCGGCGGGTTCTTGGCACTGTTCGAGTGAACTTTCTGCTCTTCCCAAGAAATCGCTTTACCACAGAACAAGTGTTCTTCTTCCCCGTGTGGCAATCATCTTCCGCCTCCTACTGGTCTTACTGGCAGGATAGGTAGGGGTGCTCTTTCTCCTCACCTGTTCTCTTTTCCTCGTGGTTGATCTGAGAGGTGCTTGACGGACAGAGAGAACTCTGATGAATTTGTCTTTCTTCGAATTCAGCTGCCTGGCGTGCTTTTGTTCTCAGTCCCCGATTGTCTTGTAGTACAACCAAGTAGCCGGGGAAGGTTTCTTGGGATATATCAAAGTCTCCCTCCAGGGAGAGAGGGCACAGGAGTTTCACGGTTCGGAAGCAGCATGGATCTTCCTCTTCAAGTTGCGATGGCCCTCATTTCTCAGAGAACTTCAGCCAATTCATCAGCGCAAGGATCTCCAGAACAGGACCGCGCCTCCCAATGAATAATCTTCATCACTCACAACCCTTGCAGTCCCGAAGGGCCGAGGAGTTTTGGGGGCTGCTGCAGTCTTTGCTTGCAAGAACATTCACGACCAGATGAATACTTTTCTTCGGACAAGGAGTTCATTTAGATCGAGACACCAAGCTCCTCCCCTGCCTTGACAGAGTATGAATTCTTCTTGCATCGGAGGGTCTTGCCGACTGCAGGTTCCTCTGACTGCTTCATCCGGACTGGGTTCTTGCTCTGCTTCTCCTTGCCATGAAGGGTATTATCTTCCGTAACAAGAGGCGGCGATCTTGGAGGACACCTCTTAGCTTCCTCTAGACAGACTCCTGATGGATCCACGACCCTTCACTTTTAGGCTTTCTCCCTGGATACGACCATTCCTGGAGAGAACCCTGCCTTCTTTAGACTGGTCGTGTCCAGGGTTGGGTCTTCCTACAACAGGCGGCAATCTGCAGGCAATTCTGGTGCTAAGAAGAAGGACTGTGTCCTAATTCGGATCTCTGGTTTCGTAAGTCCCACGTTGGCTCAACCCTTAAGAACAAACCTTTGCTCAGTTCTGCCTTTCTCTTTCAGAGATTTGCTGGATACCATGGTAATCAAGGTTCATACCAGGGCTGCCTTGTCCTTAGGACAATGGCCAAGACTTTTGGGTTTTCGTCATCTTGGCTCGACCTTAAGTTCAAGCCAGCCCTCCTCGACTCCTAAAAAGTCTTGGGCTTCAGAAGAAGATTGCGGAAACACACAGCCGCCTTCTTTCCTTCTGGGAAAGTGCACATAACTGTCTCTTTCCACCCTCTTTTCCATAAGGAAGAAGGGCAGAAGGGAAGAGAGGAAGAAGTATCCTTCTCTCTGTTTCAGTTGTAAAGAACGTAGGCCCTTGCGACCTAGTCTTCTATCAGAAGTAACCTTTTTTTTCTTCAGTCGAGACTTAGCTAGTGATGAGAAGCTTCTTCGGTCTTGCTGCCCCAGGGAACTGATCCCTGGGTGGCATGTGACTCTCATTTATTGTTCCTGTCCCATGTTCTGCACGTGCCCTTACAAGAGTCGTTGGACACAGATTTGCCCTCTTAGGACCATCTCTCATCTCGCGCCGACCTTGGCGTAGAAGGTGGAAGAACAGGTGAAGGGGATCAATACCTCGACTCCTTTTCGGATGTCATAGCAGACTCCTAACCCATCAGCATATATTGTCAGGTTCGAGTCCTTCTTGTTCCCCTCCTCCTTGCACTTTGTAACGATAATCCAGATCAGTCATTACTTTGTCTTATTAGGGAGCTGCTGTACTTTCTGGAAAGGCTTGACATTCCTAACCTGGATGTCATCGACATTTTCGCTAGCACTCTCTCTCCCAAGGAGGAAGTGCCTAAGAACACATCCTTCTCCTGGCTTCATGAAGTGATCAAAGGATGCACTCGGCAGCTGGCGATGATGATACCTGTACAATCCACCCGAGAGCTCACGAAGTCAGTGGCTTGGTCCATCCCTCGCATTCCGGAAGTTTCTGTCAGTCTGGAAGCAAGATGTGGTCTCATAGACTACACTCTTGTCTTCTACCTTCGGTCTTGCCCACAGGCCCTTGGAACCTTTTTTCCTTGATCCTGTGGTGGGTGCTCAACAAGTTGTGTTTTCTTACCTGGCTCCTTCCAGAGGACTAGTAGCATCTCTCCTAAGGTGTTGGTTCTGGAAGTGAGAAGGATCCTGAGAGGACTGGCCTCTCTTCCTCCTTCCTTCCTCGTCCTCCTACTTCTCCTTCGGGATGAGAATAGGACTCAGACTGACACTTGCTGGATCTGGCGTCTGATGCGGTAAGACTACACATCGAGCACCTGTTCTATTTTTCTTCTAGAATCATAGAAGCAATTCCGTTCCTTCCTCTAGCAAGGGGAAGAAGGAGACTATGGCAATAAGGAAAACCCTATTTCAGCAGCCAATTTCATGTGTGTTAAATTTCCTCATTCATGCAAAAAATGTCCAGATATCTGACATTTGATCTTGCAGTTACTAAACTCTGATCAATATGTCAGAGGCATGGTACTCCTCCTCGCTCTTTCGACCAGGGGGCGTAGCCCAGGTATGCAGAACTCCAGTCAGTTCAAGAGACTCACTCAGATTCCTCTCTCCAACCAGTGAGTCTTCCTAATGTAAAGGACCGATGGTTTGTATATCGTGTTGGAACAAATCACAATTTTTAGAAGTAAATTATATTTTTCGTAACTATGCAAACCCGAGGTCCTTTACATTACATTTTTATGCCCACCTCATGCCACCCGTCAGTCTGAAACCCCAGGCTGAAAGGCAAACTGGAATGTTTACATCCGGGTTGGCAGGTATTCCCCCCTACCTGACGGTAGTTACTGCCTAACCACTTTGTTCAAGAGTTTAACGGCCATATCCAGCTTCGCGTAAGTAATTCCTAATGTAAAGGACCTCTGGTTTGTACAGTTAGAAAAAATACAATTTACTTTTAAAAATTGTGATTTTTGTCTGTGAAGTATTCATGTTTATTTGTTTGCTTTATATCTATAATGCAAACCCCTAACTTGCTTGTTAGAGTTAATCCTTATACTTTGTGTGCATCATGCAAGAAGCATGATTGCAATTAATTAGTCTGTGTTGTGAGTGTCGTGTCTGGCCTTCCAAACAGTGAGTGAAGTATGGCCTGGAGAGAGAGAGAGAGAGAGAGAGAGAGAGAGAGAGAGAGAGAGAGAGAGAAAGTAGGTTTCTCTAATGTCATCGGATTGCAATTCTCCACCAGTGACTCAGAATTCTCGCCGTTTTCTTCTTGCCCCCGACAAACTTCGATGTCTCCTAGTGCTTCATTGGTAGAGAGCCAACATAGGGGAACGGTTGACTGGTTTGACTTCTCTTCAGCGGTCTCCGTTTGCTTGGCGGGGAATTATCCTCCTCTGGGGTGAAGGGAGATTGCTTCCCTTAACCCAACTTGCTTTTTCAGACATTGTGGAGCTCGTGGGACTTGGGAGGATATGGGATCTCTTGCTAACGATGTCTCTGGCACTGCAACTCCCTCTGCCTGTAACACGTGAACTTTCTATGCCTATAGCAAGAGACAATGCTTATTGCAAGGAAGCTTCCATTGCTTATAGCATGAGAGTTACTGCTGCCCCGGGTCCTCAGTACAGCGGTACCGGTCCAGGAATCCATTTTTCCTGGACCAGTAAGGCCCCCGGTCTACAGACCCAGTCTGACCTATATAGAGAGAGGGAATACAGAGCATGCAGGTGCTCACTCCCCTCTGCCTGTTCCTGTGCAGGAATGGTGAAAGGGTCCCAGAACATTGACGGACTGGTGGTAGAAGTTAAAGAAGAACAATCGAGAATTATCATCACCTTCACCTTCATTTTTGTCGTGTGCTGTCACTCCTTCCCCTTCTTCCAAAGCTAGCAAGCAGAGGAAGAAGAAAGCTGCCTCTCCCAGCAGTAGGAAGTCTCTTAGGGCTTCTGTCAGTCAGCCTTCTTCCTTGGAAAAGGCTAAGTGATCTCATTTGCTCTTCTGATCTATCTACAGGCATGAGAACCATTGCGCATGGTTCCACAGACCCCCATGTCATAGGGCATCAGGTGCACAGGGTTCCACAGACCCCCGTGTCACCAATACCGGTCCTGGGAAGTCACATTCCTGGGCAGGTAAAGGTCCTTCTGCTGCTGCATGGGTTTCTGGACCCCCATGACACTGGTATTGGTCCTGCGAAGTCACCTTCCTGGGCCGGTAAAGGTCCTTCTACTGTAGCATGGGGTTCTACAGACTCCCGTGTCACGGGAGCAACAGGTACACAGGGTTCCACGGACCCTGTGTCACTGGCACCAGACCCGGATATTCACCTTCCCGGGCTGGTAAACAATCCTTCTGTTGCACAGGCTTCCACGGACCACTGTGTCAGGGGAACAGGTGCATGGGGTTCCAAGGACCTCTGTGTCACTGGTACTGGTCACAGGAATTAACCTTCCCGGGCTGGTAGAGATCCTTCTACCATCACATGGGGTTCCACTGACCCCTGTGTCACGGGTACTGGTACCAGTCTTGGGAATTCACCTTCCCGGACCTGTAAAGGTCCTTCTACCGCTGCATGGGGTTCCATGGACCCCTGTGACACTGGTACCAGTCCTGGGAATTCACCTTCCTAGGCCAGTAAAGGCCCTTCTACAGCTGCATGGGTTTCCATTGACCCCCATGGTACAGGTACCGGTCCCAGGAATTCACGTTTACGGGGCAGTAACAGTCCTACCATTGCACGGGGCTCTGTGGATCCGTGTCACCGGTACTTGTCCCTGAAATTTTTTTTTCCTGGACTGGTGAGGGTAGAAGTCGAAGAAGAGAATTGAGAATCATCACCGTCATCTTTGTCTTCATCTTCGTCATGTGCTGTCATCTCCTCCCCTTCTTCCAAAGCTAGCAAGCAGAGGAAGAAGAAGGCTACCTCTCCCAGCCGTGTAGTAGTCCTGTTAGGGCTCCTGACGGCCAACCTTCTTCCATGGAGAAGGCTATAGGATCTCTCACTAGTAGTACCAGCACTCCAAATCTCTATTTGTCCAACTGGCATGGGAACAATCGCTGCTCGGGGTTCCCGGACCCCGATACAACAGTACCAGCCTAGGAATACTTCCCAGTTTGGTAAGGACCCCAGTCTCATGGACCCGGGGCCCTACCCAGTGAGAGAGTGAGGTCAGAGGATGTAGCACTCACTCACCCCTGCCCGCTCCTGTTTGCTTTCTGTCAGGGAACCGTGCAACGGTCCCGTAATGCTGACATTGGCCTACTGGTCTGCTCACCTGGGAAGGCAAGAGGAGATGCCCTACCCAATCTTCTGTAGAGGCCTCAGCTCCTAAGAAGCCATAGCACATCTTAGGGTCGGCCCCGTCCACGTTCACGTGAATGGGATAGCTCTCCAAGATCTGTACAGCCGTTGTAACTGTGTGTTGACAACCACCCACAGCCTTACTCACCCACCAGGGCTTTGGCCCCGGTAGGTTTGGTAAGGGTCTTAGATATCTCTCACCTGTCCCTCCACCATTTACCTGGAAACTGGGGACTAGACAGGCCTAGGGCTCAGGACCAGGAACATTCATGCTCCCATCCCTTCCCAGCTGCGGAAGCTGGACCAGTCGCATGCTCAAGTGGTAGAGAGATCACCAGGGGACTCTGGCCAAATTTTTGGAGATCATTCGCTTGACAAGGTGATTTAACGATCTCTAGGGAGAGACTATGGCTTTCCCCATGGGCTGTCACCATCGAAGCTTTCCAAAGAACCCAAAGTCTCGAAGGACTTGCCTTGGTCACGACTTGCCGAAGAGGTCTTGAGCCAGGTAAATTCTCTTGTATAGCCTATCATGCAAGACACTTCCTCAGCCTCTCACTCGCCAGAGGGGTACTTCTTTATCTTGGAGAGTCCTTTGCCAATCAAACAGGTTGACCCAGACCTGGTTTGCCTGTGTCTGGGTCTGTCGCTGGACTGCCTACATGCAGAGGAGTTTCCCTGTCGCAGCGGCAATGGAATCGACTGCTATGGCAGCATTCCAGATGGTCTCCTGAATAGATCTTAGGTCTCATGCAGTGGCCAAGATCATTTCTTCCTCTTAAGGTTCTTGTAAATCCAAGGGAAAGCCACATTCAGGAGGTTGATGTTGTCTGGAGGTAGAGCCGCCTCCTACATAGCCCACCAGACAGCTAACCTGTGGGCGAACCTGGTACTCAAGAGGAGAGACGCTGTCTTGGCTCAGATTTGTTGATTCCGAGTCAGCATTGGCATTTAGGAACGTACCGGTAATGGGTTTCCGCTTCCCTCTTCCCTCTTCCCCTCTTCCCTAGAGGAGAAATGGATGCCTCGGCTGACAGGCGAAGGATCGAAAATACTATCTGCTTGTTCACCGGGCAGTGGTCAAGACCTCCAGGTCTTCACATGACACTGCAGCCCGACCTTCGGGTCAGGCTTGCTCTTCCTCCTCGGGTCCTGGGAAGTCCCAGGCTTCCAAGAGCCCTTGCAAGACCACCCGGTCTTCTTCTGCCCTGCTAGGAAGGGTGTGCAGCAGCACTCCATTCAGCTCCCTGCTCAGCTTGGGAAAGAGGGCAAGGGTAAGAAGAAAGGACACTGGCACGGCATTCTTCCCCCACCTGTTGCCATTGATGGACTCCACGAGGGCCGCGAAGCAGGCATCCACGCCTGCACACCGCATCAACTGCCTCCAGCTAGGGGAACACAGTGTGGAGGAGATCAATGCTGTTGCCAGGAGGCGGCCACCCTATCACCAGAATAAAGAAAGGCTGGGCTTTGCCACTGCCACCGAAGTTCGGCAAGGACGCTTGAAATTGCGAAGCCCCCTGCCTTTCGCCCATCCAAAAACGGGGGATTCTGTGGCCACCCTCACAGGCCGCCATGGCAGCAGAAGCACCCAGGAGCCCCGCACCAGTAGGGTTCACGTCCACGACACCATCTCTGGCAGGATGATGCTGATCGACACGGGAACTGTGCAGTCAGTGTTCCCACCTTCCAGAAAGGACCACAAACACTCGGACCCGGCTGCCTCTCTGACAGCCGCCAACGGGTCCTCCATCCTCTCCTATGGCACCAAGCTCCTGTCGGTCTCCATCCTGGGCCAGAGATACAAGTGGAACTTCATCCTTGTGGACGTGAGGACCCCACTCCTGGGTGCGGACTTCCTGGCCCATTTCTGACTGGACACCGAGTCCTGCCAGTCCCTGCCCCTGGCGGCAGGCCCCAGCGCACCCCACAATATGTTCCATCGCTCCCCACCAGTATGCCTCCCTCCTGAAGGAACTCCCTGAGGTGTTCAAGCCCGAACTTCGTCAGGTGCCCGAGCCCCGCCAAGCATGGAATTTACCACCACATCAAGATGAGGGGTCCCTGACGCACGCAAAGTTCGGAGGCTTCCCCTCAGTGCCTTCAGGAGGCCAAGAATGCTTCCACCGAAATGGAGTGTATGAGCATATGCAGAAAGGCCCCCAGCCTGTGGGCCTCTCCCCTTCACATGGTGCAGAAACCGGACAGCTCCTGGAGACCCTGTGGCGACTACAGGCGGCTCAACCTCGCCATGAACCAGATCACTACCCCTCCCGAATATGCAAGACTTCACGGCCTCTTTCCACGGGGCCAAAATGTTTTCAAAATTAGATCTGTTAAAGTCCTATTTTCAGGTACCAGCAGCTCCAGAAGACATTCCCAAAACTGCCATCATCACGCCCTTCAGGTCCCATGTCTTCGCCTTCTCCACCTTCGGACTGAGGAATGCAGGGGCGACTTTCCAGAGACTGATGGACAGCATCCTGGGGGAATTGAACTTCTGCATCTGCTACTTTGACGACATCCTAATTTTTTCTAGGTCCCACAAAGAACACCTGCAACACATCCGGAAGGTCCTGCAGCGTCTGCAGGAGAATGGCCTTGTCGTCAGGTTCAACAAGTGTACCTTCGGCGTTGAAATAGTTGACTTCCTGGGCCATGAAATATCCCTGGAAGGCGTCCGCCCACTTGCATCAAAGGTTGAGGCCATCGTCTGGTTCCCCACCCCTACCTCCGTCTGAGGCGTACAAGAATTCCTCGGGATGGTCAAATACTACAGGAGATTCATCCCCGGGGTCGCACACACCATGGCCCCCCTGACGGAGATCCTGAAGGGCCATCCGAAGTCTCTAGTGTGGGACCCCAACCAGCTTCGGGCCTTCTCCCTGACAAAGGCTGCCCTCGCCAAGGCAACAGCCTTAGCCCACCAGGACCCCAACGGCCCCCTCCAGCTAACAATGGATGCCAGCAATGTCACCTGTGGGGCCGTCCTGGAGCAGGTCGTCAGCGGAGCCCCTCAGCCCATCGCCTTCTTCAGCAGGAAGCTCAGCCCCACCGAGTCCCGCTACAGCACTTTCGACAGGGAACTCTTCACGGTGTACCAGGCGGTGCGTCACTACAAGTTCCTCCTGGAGGGTACGCCCTTCACAATTTGGATGGACCACCAGCCACTGGTCCATGCCTTCACCGAGATTTGGGATTCATGGTCCTCCAGGCAGCAGCGGCACCTCGTGGCCATCGCAGAGTTCACCTGCACCATTAATTACCTCCCCGGCAAGAAGAACCCTGTAGCAGACGCCCTCTCGAGAATTGAACTCAACGCGTGCAACTTGGGATCGACTATGAGGACCTCGCCCAGGAACAAGCCACCAACCCAGGGATTCCAGCTTACCGCACTGCCATCACGTCACTGAAGTGGAAGGACGTGCCCCTCGCTCCTGGGTGGCCAACACTGCTGAGCGACATAAGCAGTGGCCACCCCCGCCCACTGGTGCCCGCCTCCCGCTGACATCTGGTCTTCGACATCATCCACGGACTGTCCCACCCCTCCGGCAGGACAACGACCAAGCTGCTGGCAGAGAAGTTTGTCTGGCACGGCATGGAAGGACACAACAGCCTGGGCGAGGCAGTGCATTCAGTGCCAGACCAGCAAAGTAGGGCGTCACACCGAAAATCGGGGTGGGCGACTTTCAGTTGGGAAGACGGTTCAGGCACATCCACGTTGACGTTGTGGGTCCTCTTCCCCCATCAGGAGGAGCCAGATACCTTCTGACAGTCGTCGACCACGCCACCAGGTGGCCCGGGGCGACTCCCATGGAAGAAGCCACCTCCAGTGCATGTGCCGAGGCCCTCCTCTCCAGCTGGACAGCTGGTTGGTGTCCCGGACCACATAACTACGGACAGGGGTCCAGCTTTCCTGTCCGAGCCTTGGACCGCCTTCAGCACGCCTGCTGGGGACCACTCCACCGCCCCAGAGCGAATGGCAACCCGTCCGCAGCAGAGAAAGTCTACTTGAGTCCCGTTGTCCTAGGCGAACTCATCACGCAGGACCGGGACAACCCTAACAGCACAGAGGCTCTGCGACAGGGTCGGAAAGTTCGCCCCTGCCAGCAGACATATACCGACAGGACGTCCCCCCTTCATGCCTCCTGGTCTGTCCTCCACCACCCACGTCTTCGTGGAACGATGCCGTCCGCCCGCCTTTAACAAGGCCCTACAGGGGCCTTTCCTCGTGCTGAGAGAAACAAAAGGTTTTCTGGGCAGGCCATCCACGGGAAGGACGACTGGTGTCGATAGACCACCTCAAGCCCGCAATCCAGGAGAAGGACGTTGGCGGCACTCCCCAGGGCCCCCCGCAGGAGACTTTGCCCCATCCGCCCACCCCGCTCACAAGGAAGTCGCGCTGGCGCCCCGGAAAGGCCCGGGCCCAGGTAGGGGAACTACCAACCACTCTCACATGCAACACACCAGAGTTGAACACACCCCCACTTGACGTCAAATGGAGCCGCGGCCCTCTCCGCTGCCCCAGCATATACTTGCTTTGATCAGACGTTACCTACGTCTTGGTGGGGGAGTATTGTAAAGTCCACGCTAAATGGGTTTTCTGTGAAGAACCTCCTGTTTTCTACAGTGCCTTTCGCCCGACCTTAGGTCAGGATAATCAGCCCTATTTTTCTATGTAATTGTACATTCATTACCAATCCATATTGTGTATGTTACAGAGTATCTTTGTATTTAATCTACTATTTTTATTGTCACATTATCTGTATGTACCTGTCTTATTTCTGCATAATGAATGATTGATCTTGGGTCACTTGTACGTCTTTTGTATGTCTGTGTACTGACGTCTGCACGCCGCTTTAAGCGGGCTGCTTCCTCAATAAACTAGCAGTACTCGTCCACCTGCTCTTTTCTTTAGCACCCTCTCACAGGGTCTTCAAACACAGAAGGCTAGACCTTTCCTCTGATCAGGACCTCAACAACCTCATCAAAGCCTTTGATACGACTAAGCAAAGGAGGTCTGAAGACGTCCCTTGGAAGCTCGATGCAGTTTTAAAGTGGCTTGCAGGTCTCGCTTTTGAACCTCTGTTCTGTATCTTTAAGGGATCTTACTAGGAAGATGCTCTTCCTCGTTGCTTTGGCCATGGCCAAACGTATCAGCGAGCTTCAGGCTATTGACAAGAGAGTCGGTTTCGTACAAGGAGATGCAGTCTGCTCCTTCTCTCTCAGGTTCCTTGCCAAGAACGAGGACCCTTCCAAGCCCTGGCCCCGTTCCTTCACCATTAAAAACTTGATGGGCATCCTTGGACCAGAGGAAGAAGAGAGGCTTCTTTGTCTGGTAAGAGACCTTAGATATTACCGACAAAGGACTGAAAAGATTAGAGAGCCTTCTAGTCATCACTGGTGCTCAGTTAGGAATCTTTCTTGTCCAGTGTCAAAGAATGCTTTGTCATATTTCTTGAGAGACTTGATTTCCGAGGCACACTCTCGGATCCAAGAGGATATCCTGCCTTCTTTTAAGGTGAAAGCTCATGAAGTCCAAGCTGTCACTTGCTTTTAGACATAATATATCCCTCATGTCCATCTTACAATCTAACTATTGGCAGTGCAAGTTGGTCTTCGCAACTCATTACTTTAAGGAACTGGAAACTGTGTTTGAAAATTGTAGCACCTTAGGACCTTTATCCGTGGCTGGCATGGTGTTGGGAGAGGCATAGGGAGCTCTCTTTCCCTCCTCTGTCTCCTCGCCTGATTCAGGTTATTGAGTCCAGGGGAGCCTGAGAATACATTGTACCTGGAGTACCCACCAGTTTTGTAGTGGTTTTGTTTATTGCATTGTAGGTGACAACGTTATCTGGTTTTATTCTGGTTTTATGCCAGGGCAAAGGGCACCTTAAGCTTTGCTAGCCATCGGAAACCTTCGCAAAGTTCCCACTAAAGAGGCGACTCATGGCTATACTGCCAGGCCCTAGGTCCTCGGTGGACGATTCGGTAGAGTTCTCGCTAGCACTCTGTTAGACCCAGTTCAAGTCTCCAGCCGGCCTATGAAGAATTAAAGGAATTTATTTCTGGTGATAGAAATTCATTTCTCGCTATAATGTGGTTCGGATTCCACAATAAGCTGTAGGTCCCATTGCTAGGTAACCAGTTGGTTCTTAGCCACATAAAATAAAGTCTACTGTAATCCTTCTGGCCAGCCCTAGGAGAGCTGTTAATCAGCTCAGTGGTCTGGTTAAACTAAGGTATACTTGTAAAGTCCCCGCTCAGCGGGTTTTCTGTAGTGAACCTCCCGTTTACTACGGTGCCTTTCCACAAGCTGAGGTCACGGCTAGATAGCCACATTTTTATCTATGTAAATACGTATCTGTTATTGATTCATTTGTGCCTGTTTACGCTTGTACGTGTCAGAACATTATTGTGTCAATTCTTGTAATTTTATCTTCACGTGTTATTTTATTTATCTGTCATGTTTCACATTGAGAACAATTGACCTCGGGTCACCTGTATCCTATTGTATGCCTTTTTAGCGACGTCCGTGACGCTGCTTTATAAGCGGCCTGCTTTCTTAATAAAATAAACCAGCAGTATATGTCCTCCTGCTCCCTTTTTGCACCTCTTACATACTTAACTTATACTGCCATGCCTCCACAGGTTAAGATGAGCACCAACCAAAGGCAGTGTCTGCCTGCAGTAGCTCTCTACCAGATAAGGAAACAATAAGCATTGTATCAATGCTAGCAGCTTTTCTGTTTCAAAGTCATTGTTCTTCTTAATGTTTTGGAGTAATATGTCCATGTATCCCACCCTCCTGTCAATGGGGGATTCAGCTATAAATTACTTGATGTTACTTATATGAAAATGTTATTTTCATAATAAGATTGAGTTTCATATGTACTTTATAAGTAATTATAGAATTGGAGCCCTCCTTCCTCCCCTTGCATGGAAATCAGGGCATAAATGAATTGAGCTCTTGCCACATTGTTTCTCTCCTTCCCCAAATGTGGGCTGGGTCTCGTCATCGCCACACAAAACAACTGGTGGGCTACTTTGGATTTTGAATTTTTAGGCTGCTGTGGTTGAAAAGTATATTTGAAACTTAATTTTATTATGAAAATAACATTTTCCTTCTAATTTTAAATTTAATCATAATTAATCTCATTTTACGCCTTATAACGATCCTTTTACTTTGCATCATCCTATTGACCTTGCATCACACTCTGCCCAATGCAGAGTGCCATCAGCAGATCTACTTGCCTTCCAAGTCATTGACTTTTTTTCTCCATGCAATTGCTTGCATGGTAAACCAAGAATCCTTGCAAAGGGAACTTTAATTGTATCCATAAAGCCAACAGGCATCTGACACGAGTGCCACCTATTGTTAATCATGTTTTCTGTATGTACATTCGGCAAGAAAAGTGAAGATACTGTTTTCTTTAGATTTCGTTCATCGAATTTTAATTTTTTTCTTACAGAAAACACATAATCTCGGTAAATTATTCTAGAATATGAGAAATACAATGCAAATTATATCATATATATTAAATCTGCAAAACAAAAACGTTCAGATACCAAAAACACCATGCATGTCAAAGTAATCAATTTCTCAGATTGAGAAGCTGGATTATCATGAGAATCTAAAGGAATGGTGTGAATATCTCGGTGTGATGCTGTTTATCAGAACGGCAATATTTACTCGTTTTCCGTTATGAACAGGGTTATTATTGCATCATCATACGGTAATGATAATTTCTTTAATTTTTACAGATTCATATTTGTATTTCACGGTGTTAAAGGTCAGCTGGAATTAATGGCAGTAAATGTTGTGACAGCTAGGGCAGGTTGACCCAATCTATTTAAATCCACCCAGGCCGTTCTCTATGATGTGCGGAGAATGCTCTCTGATGTGAAACACTGCTGTAACTTCGAGCTTCTGTAACTGGATGTTTCTTAACGTTGCCATAGTCTCTCTCTCTCTCTCTCTCTCTCTCTCTCTCCATTGCTAAAACATACTGTACAAATATAGTATCGCTCAATCTCTAAAAGAAAAAAAATAATGAAATGAGTAGCTCTACATGTAGGCCTAGGCTTACACAACAGCAACTCTCTCTCTCTCTCTCTACATTGCTAAAACATACTATACAAATATAGTATCGCTCAATCTCTAAAAGAAAAAAATAATGAAATGAGTAGCTCTACATATAGGCCTAGGCTTCAAAACCAGTATCTCTCTCTCTCTCTCTCTCTCTCTCTCTCTCTCTCTCTCTCTCTCTCTCTCCATAACATTGCATTCGTTCCTTTATTGTTCCCCAAGTTTTTCGTTGGACATAGCTCAAATTTAACTCTTGATTTCATTATGGAAGATCGCGTTTCCGATTATGCAAGCATTCCGTTCATTGTGGTGTCATAAATTCATATAACAGGTTATTCGTAGGTTATGTGGAAAAATGTTTATTTTGCTCAGAACTGTCGTTACAAATACAACTTGAACGAATACTGTAAAGCTTTACTGCTGCATTTAAGTATGTGATTTCAGAACTAAGTTCAAGATATGATTTAAAGTTACAGGAGATCAAACAAACATAAGACTGAAGCTCCTCCTCCTTTCCAGAGTTGCCAGATATCACATTATTGAGCAATATGTGTCCGAAGATTTAAGAAAACTGTATCCTCACTTTTCTTGCCGAGTGTACCTGTCCTGTTTTGTGTAGAGAAATAGTTTGACCTCAGGTCACTTGTAAATTTTCATACTTCCGGTCTCTCTTGTGTCATGAGCGTCATACGCTACTTCTCGTGGTCGCTTCATCAATAAACCAGCAGTACTTGTCTTCCTGCTCATTATTTTGCACCTCTCTCACAATATATGTATACGCAACATTTTCTATGCCGTACAGTCTGATGCTAATTAATTTTTTCGTTCTCATAGTGAAAAATGATTATGTAAGCTAGTTCGAATAATTGTTAATTCAAACAACTGTTGATTTGAACAATTACTTTTTGAACAACTATTTCGAACAATTGTCCGGATACCAGGGTAGGTCAAACAGAGCGTCCTACTCTTGGGAGAGAAGCAAGAACTAGCGAGGATGTGGCATTGTAACAAGGTGGTAGGTGCAGAGCCCAGATGGGTGACCCTTGTATGAATTTACAAGCCCCATTTTGGGGGTGTGGGGGGGGACCCATAAGGAAACCTCACACCTGCTCTTGATGGAAGGTTGACCATTGATTTTGTTGTCCCTCACAAAAGGGTATTCTCCATGGGGGGGTAGTGCCATCAGTACACCTCATGTGGTGCACTGTAGGTATTATTCTATAGGGTTCTTTGCAGTGTCCCTTTGGCCCCTAGCTGTAACCCTTCCATTCCTTTTACTGTAGCTCTGTTCATATTCTCTTCTTCCATCTTACTTTCCTCAACCCTCTCCTAACCAGTTCTTTGTAATACGGTGGTGAAAGGTTTTCCTCCTCCTGTTGCACCTTCCAAACCTTTCTGCTCTCACTTTCCCTTTCAGCCCTGCATGACCTCCTCATAGGTCCCAGTGCTTGGCCTTTGGAAGAAGTTCTGTCTGTATTCCTTTTCCGTAAAAGACTTTGGGTTTGTATATCTAGAAGAAATACAAAGTAGATCTTCAATTTGCACATTTTAATGTATACTGTTTCCTGTTTCTTTTACAGATGTGTGCTTGGTAAGTGTTCCTACGTGCAGTTGCATTGCAGTTGCAGTAAGATCCTTTGAAAAGTGGATTTAGGTCACCTGCTGCCTATGTAGGAGGCGTTGATGTCTGGACTTACATATGAGTTTTTCTGCTGTCACGTTACTTGTTGGGTGAGTGTTGAAACAATTTTATGTACGTAAATGATAGATTGATGTAAAAGAAAGATACTTTCTACCAGATAAGTACGTGTCTTATATTGCCCAAAATGCCCTCTATTAACTTCTCCATTTCTTCACGTTTGGAAAGCAGCTTGTCCCTGTGAGTCGAGATCCAAGTCGGAAAAAGAAATGAAGAGGTTCACGATGCCCGGCTGAGTTTCGATCTCAGGTCCAGGTATGTAATGAGGTAACGATCATTTGCTCTTTGTGGTGACAAGCGCTTCCAAAATGTGAAGAAATTGAGAAATTAAGCGGGCATTGTGGGTCATAAAGTAGCATATCTTTGAACGAAATGGACACTTGTCCATTTTCTTTATTGTGTGATGTGTTCTCTTTTACATTATATGTATGTTAATGAATTTGTGGCAAAAAGTGACAGATGTTTATAGTACTTTTCATATCTTTTTCATTTGTGTAAACTGTCGTCCGCAATCTTTGATTTTACACCTTTGTTAGTTTTATTTTCGTAACATAAAATTTATTGTTGAAAAGAAAGTGCACCTCATGTGGTGTACTTTGGACATCGCTAAAGGTTGTTTGCAGCATCCCTTTGGCCCTGAGGCACTTTTGTCAACAACCTGGAGGCAACAAACAACATTATAGCTTGTGTTTGGTCAATCGAGGGTATGAGACTACAAACTCTAAACTACAAATGAGAAGAGTTAATAATGGCGTATGTAGGAGAAAAGGAAAGGATGGAGTCAATTGCAGAGAAGTTTCGATTCCTGTTGGAAGAATATTTCTCAAGGAAATGGTGCGAAGATATTCCGACTCATTCAGAATAAGTAGAGCATTTCAAATCGTCAGTGTTATCGTATAGCCTAAACGATTCGAAATGTACTGACCCAATCGTAGCCTAAGATCTTTCGACACCCAGGATTGCCGGCTCTTATGCTAGTTCAAACTGAGAAGTTAAATCAATGCATTGCGTTGTGTATATTAGCTAAACTAACAATATGAACTTACTATTGGCGATTCAATTGTTCCTAGCAGTGTACGGTAGTCAGATTGGCTTGAGCACAGTGTCTATTTCGACCCTCATCCAAGAAGCACACCTCAAAGAAACCTGTACATTTAGATATGCATATCTCCTAAAGGAAGTGTCCCTAAATGTACTTTAGGATGAATAGGAATACTTAAGTGTACTCGAAGGCACCGACAATTATGGCTTCATTCTTGAGTCCCCACTACCACTCTGTATCAAGGTTATGAAGAGACTGACTTCACGGCCATCTTTGACCAACACCAAACCTTCGACTAACCACCATACAAACAACCAATACCAGTGGTTAAGCACTATTACCACATATACCCACAATTAAACACGCCAAAACAACCAAGACAATGCTTTCATTTACTAAATACAAACACAACAAAACATAATATCCTTCTTCACATAATACGCATTTCCACACTACGTAAATTTAAAGAGAATACATAAAACTATATTACAACTTGCGGAAAAGTACAATCTATCTTGTCAGAAGTTTTGACAGAAGAACTTGAAATAATCAAAATCAAATGACAACCAGATGAAGGATACGGGCATACCGCACTTTGTTTAAAGAAAAATATAGAATTAGTAGATAACAGATACACTGTAATAATGTACGGAATTGTAGAACTGTTCTCATGTGATCTTTTGTGTACATGGAAGCACTTTTCTATCTGTAAGGACGGATTTATGTGAGTCTGATAGATGTAGTAGACTGCTGTTGCTAGTAATAATCAACAGTGAAGGATATTTCCTCTGCCCCTCACATCACTTGCACATATTGGCTGAAGCAGAGCGACAGCCACGTGGGATCTAAGCGGAAGGCTTAAAGTACCAAGGAAGAAAGCAATTGATTCTTAAAGGGAAACCTGAATGGAAGTTAAGAACGATTATGTAGAAGTGCTCAACTTCCTCAACACCTTTGGTTGGAGTACTGTGCATATTCCAAACTGGCTTTAGAGATGGGAATGAAATGTAATTTGTTCCAATACAAACATTTGTTCTTTACATAGGAATTTTAGCTATAATCTGACTAAGACGATCTGGAAACTTATCAACAGAATTGATCAAATACCAACGGGAAGCCCCCATATTGCCTATCTCACTCCACTTTGCTTCCAGCTGCCAAAATCGACTTCCCAAGATGTCTCTCGCTCTCTGCGACTTTGCTGTTTGAACTTTCATTGACGAAACGAGTACAGGCGGTACCCAGGTTATGTCAGGGTGCCGTTCCGACACCACACTGTAACCAGGAAAACGACTATCGAAACTTTGACAAGAAGTTATACTTTTCCATAAGTTGTGGTGTAAGTTTTATGTATTTTTGTTAAATTTACGTACTAAAGTGGAAGAAGCGATATTATGTAGGATATTATGTTTGTTGTTTTTGTGTTTAGTAGTAGAAAAGAAGCTTATTGTCTTAGCTGTTTTATTGCGTTTGATTGTAAATATACTTGTAAATTTTACTTAACTAATGTGATGTGTGGTTCTTTTATGTAGTTAGCCAAAGGAGTTTGGTTTTCGGTCAGAGACGGCCGTGAACGCAGTCTCTTCACGTCTTTAATATGTGTGTTCAGACCGTCAGGGCTCAAGAATGCAGCCATAGTTGTCAATATCTACAAATCCACTTAAGTATTCCTATTCATCTTAAAGTACATTTAGGGAAACTTCCTTTAGGAGATATGTACATCTAAATGTAAGGATAATTTCTTGAGGTGTGCTTGGGATGAGGGACACAAAATGAGTTGCCTATGCCAATCCTTTGCTATGTTCAAGCTAGGAACACTGAATGCGCCAATAGTAAGTTCATATTGTTAGTTTAGTTAGTATACACAACGCAATGTATTGATATAATCATAATTTGAACTAACATAAGAACGAAGTAACCTAGGTGTTGTAGCATAAGACTTAGGCTACGATTCGGGTCAGTACGTTTCGGATCGTTTAGGCTATACGATAACACTGACGATTTGAAATGCTATACTTATTCTGAGTGAGTCGGAATAACGATGTAAATCTAGGAACACCCACTTAAAGGAAAATGCATAAAAATAGAGATAAAGTGAGGGAAAGCCTTTGACCCTATGGGTGTACTGTACAGTATTTTACTTGCATTCTGATGTAGTGTGCATCCAAAAACCTCAACTTTGACTTTATATTGCAGCTGTTTTATGTAATTATACTGTTCCTTATATTGTAGCTGTATTTATGTACTTTTACTGTTCCTTATATTGTAGCGCTGTATTTATGTACTTTTATGATTATATATGTTGTGGCTGTGTGATGCTTTTGCGTTTTTGATTGCAGTGTCGAGCGATGACATAACCTCGTAACATCGCTGTAACGAATACAGGTATATGAATACTGGTATATTTGGCTTGACGTAAGCTCGGAACTGACATAACCTGAGTCTGATGTAACCTGGGGACTGCCTGTATTCCTTTTCCTTTTTTGGTTGCTGACAGTGTGTTTGCATTGATTTCCCAAACCCATCAGTCAAAGAAGCCTTCTTGCAAGGAATCAAGTTTATGTATTCCTTACTGATACTGTTTAATGGATACGTAACAAAGTCTGGTAGTTACGCAACAGCTGTTTCATTCTCTGATATACTTGCTAATAAATTGACCTTTCAGGTGTGGTAGATTTAATCGCTTGGAGGTTCCTTGACAATAGGGTTGCCATAGTTAAGGTAATCCTGCTGTCACAGCCATCCTTTGTGTTACTGTTTAGAATCTGGCTGAATCTCATTGCTTGATTTCTGTAGATATTTGTAATTTTCGACTGCAGACGAGGTGAGTTTCAGCAGTGGTGGAAGGAGGTTGAGATATTCTCCTTTCCTTCATCGCCTTCATCTGCGTTGTGCTTTTGAACCTCACCTCTGCGAGTTGAGAAGGCTTATTAAGCTTCTTTTTGTGTGCCTTTGCCTTTGGGGTGGGTGGGGAGACTCGATCACCATTTGCAATTGATTTCCTTGGCAGGGGTGGCACTCAGTGCCTTTCCCTTAGACTGGAGGTTCTCTTCGTCTCGTCACTGTAAGCTTTGGAGCTTGCTTCGAGTCGAATTCTCTTCTCTCTGAGAGAAGTAGTGCGTTGATCCCTCTTGCTGCTCATTTTGCTCCTCATTTTCCTGTTGACTGACCGGGTTGATGGTAACAAGTTTGGATTGTTCTTCCTGGTTCTCAAGCGCAGTCCTTTGGGATTACCTGCAGAAAGGTTTGAATGACTCATTCTCACGGACCCTTGGCTTTATTCTGAGCTACAGGTTAGGTTAGGTTTGCTGATGATCCATGGTGTTTTCCCTCTCTTTCCTTGGTCAGGCAACCAGGGTAGAAACACTTATGTTCCTCCCCAACAGTCTTTCCGAGATCATGGGGAAGAGGTTTTCATGTCTCATTCGCACTATTCAGCCATTCCTGAATTCTTGGTTTTAATTGAGTTTGAGAGCCATGAGCTGTATGGGCTTACATGGCTGGATGGCCATAGTGATCAGGTCAGACTTCAGCCTGTCTGTCCCTGGCTCTTCTGTGCCTGTTAGAAAGAAGTTAACATGACCTGGCGTGCAGCTCAGTACACTGTCGATGGCTCCGATCTTTGGACTGGGTTGTTCAGTAGTGAAGGGTTTTGTGCAAGTTCCCCACCTCTTTTGGCAAGGGGTGAGAAGGACAGATAATTATGGTAAGCAAGCTCATTGATCTTATTTATCTGTTTTATTGTCTCCAACACCTCAGTTTGGTTCTTGCTGCCTGATTAAGTAATGGAGTACAAACCCTTTACTGAATGGTCCTGAAGTCTAGCATCTGCTACATCCCATAGTGCAGTATGCTAGAAATGCGGGGTTCCTTTCTCTGCTCCTGACGAACCAGGAAGGTAACCAACCCCAGTTTGATGAACCTATTACCAGTTGGTTGAGAGATCTGCCCAGACTCCTCCCACCAGTGGGTAAGTCTCCTATGTAAAGAATGAAGGTTTTTATATATGAAGGAATGAATAACAAATTTTAAAAGTCATTTGTATTTTTCCTAACATACAAACCTGATGGTTTTACATTTATGGCCCACCTCAGCCACCCCTCACTCTGGTACCTGGGCCGGAAGACAAAGTGTTGGAGTGCAGACCGACAGGTGGGTGGGTGGGGCTTCCCCCACCTGTTATTAGTCGAATACCTGTTCAAATAAGTTTGAATGACCATTCCAGCTTGGGTCACAAGCTAAAATCCCTATGTAAAGAACTTCAGGTTTGTATGTTAGGAGAAATACAAGTTACTTTTAAAATTTGCTATTCTTAAAGTAAAATATCCACGATGAAATATATGGAAGCTCAGGTTTCTGACCCAGAGTTTCTGATAACGCTTCCCAAGAGAACTGTGATCAGTAACTTATTAACGAGTGTACCACATGAAAACGTGATAACTTATTAACGAGTGTACCACATGAAAACGTGATGACTTATTAACGAGCGTACCACATGAAAACGTGATACACTTAGGAGTGAAAACGAGTGTACCACATGAAATCGTGATGACTTATTAACGAGCGTACCACATGAAAACGTGATACACTTAGGAGTGAAAAGGTTAAAGTTTCCAAGGTCACTGAAGATTTGTAATGAGGTAGGTAATCTCTTTGTAACTACAATTGTGGGATATTACTGAGCCTTTTGTCAAAGAATACCACAAAGAAGTCACTGTTCAAAAGGATATTGAAGGAAATCTTGATACAGGAACCAGAAAGTGATAATGATGAAGATATACCCTGAGGGATGTATGTAAGAATTTGGAATGCAAAACCTCTTGTTAACAAATTATTATTAAGTGGTACAACATTATTTCAGGGAGTACTTGAGGCATACAGCGTCACTTAACATCCATGTTACAGGTTACTTGACAGCAAGATTATGTCCATCAGAGTGGAGAGGAGTTTTGTGAGACACAACAAATATGTTGAAGCAGTTCAATTGACTGTTGGTTTACAGATATTTATTATTATTGGACAGTGGGTCATCTGGAGAGACTTGGGAATCCAGAGTGTCTGTGGGCTCATGCTTGATTGATGGGTTTGCTATGAACAATAAATTAAAACCTCCTGAATTACATAAAATTTTTCTAATAATCTTTTACCTTCGTATTCAGACTTTCGCTGGAAGAGAGTCATTAGTTTCACGTTGTCAAGGTTTGGAAATGAATGGCGATCCAGCGATGAATGTACTTCAGTTCTAATGAGAGTGTTGGATATATAAGTTCCTAAAATAGCAGATAAAAAATTCTAGGTATCAGATTTGTCTTGATGGTGAAAGGAGAAAAGGGAAAAAATAAAATAAACAAGTAAGAGTGATAGAAGCAGTGTATAACAATAGAAGAAAGTGAAAAAGTAGGTGATCCCCTGCATTAAAAACAAAGTTGAAGGACCAAAGGTTAAAATGAGCATCTTGGAATATCAGCTGAAGAGAGAGACAGAGGACGCAGTGTCCCCATCTCTGGTCAAGAGTGAAAATGGAGGTTTAGTGGGCAGTGATGTCTCTTTGGATCCTATGATGGAAATGAAGACGGAAATGAAGACGGAAGTGGAGGTGTGTTATGAGTCTGATGTTGACATGAAGTATCACTGTGGCAGAGGATGATGAAGGTAATTCCTTTGCCTGTCGAAGGAGTCGACAAGGGAAGACCTTATTGACCCTTGGAGATCCACAGGGGAGAGGGCTTTCACTTGCAATGAATGTAAGGAAGTCATTCTCCCGGAAATTTCTTCTCCAAGACCCATGCTGATCATACTGAGGAGAGGCCCTTCACGATGTAAGGACTGTGAAATCGTTCTACAAGTCAAATCTCAAGGCCACATGACCAGTCCACACAGGGGAGGCCCATTTGTGTGCAACAACTGTGATCGTTCTCCTGAAATCAACTCCTCAAGACCACATGGCGATCCATACAAGGGAGAGGGAAGCCGCCTGCAAGGAGTGTGGAAGCCGTTCTCCGGAAATCGTATCTCAAGATCCACATGGCGTCCACACAGGGAAGACCTTCACCTGCAACGACTGTGGGCAGTCGTTCTCCCTGAAATCTCATATCAAGACCCATGGCGATCCACATGGAGAAATTTTCTGGTGCAATGACTGTGGGAAGTCGTTCTCCCTGAAATCACATCTGAAGACCCACATGGTGACCCACACGGGGGAGGGTGCCTTCGCGTGCAAGGACTGTGGGAAGTCGTTCTCCCTGAAATCACATCTGAAGACCCACATGGTGATCCACTCAGGGGAGAGGGCCTTCATGTGCAAGGACTGTGGAAAGTCGTTCTACAAGAAATCAAATCTCAAGGCCCACATGGCAGTCCACACGGGGGAGAGGCCCTTCGTCTGCAAGGACTGTGGGAAGTCGTTCTCCCAGAAATCGAGTCTCAAGAAACACATGAGGATACATCCTGTGGAAGGCCATTTGCTTGCTAAGTCGTAGGGGAAAATTTTTGCCTGGAGGAACGGCCTGGAACAACATTTCCAGATCCGGGAAGGAGAGATAAGCAGCGCGAGGATGCTTTAAAGTCACCGATTGATTGCGAGCTGTCTCCCAATGATTCATTGACCTGTGTCACTGATTCTGACTGCATGATTCATTTTTCTTGTTTTGTGAATCACATTGGACCTCCATAGACTAATTAGTTATGAAGTTACAGTAAACCCCCCGTATTCACGTTCTCAAGATTCGTAGACTCACATATTCGCAGATTTCTCTGTGGAACGTATCTACCCATTATTTGTGGAAAATTCGCCCATTCGCAGTATTTTTCACTGAGAAATATTCACTAATTACTGTATTTTCATGACTAAATGCACTTTTCGTGATAAAACTATTAAAATACTCAGGTATAAGCATTTTTAGAGTTCTTTTATTTAAACTATCAAAATAGGAAGTTTTAAGTGTTTTTAGAGGACTTTTAAGTATTCGCGGATTTTAGCTATTTGCGGGGGGCTGCGGTACACATCTGTTAATACAGGGCCTGTACTATATTGAATTTACAATATGCAGTTCAATAAATTGTTTTCCTAACAATGCTTGCGTTTAAGTAGCCCTTCCAATATGAAGATTGACCCAGAGGCTCTCTGTAGGCAGCCTTAAAATCTGGTTCATATCCATCCACAACTTCTCTCTCGGGATGAGGTACGATAAAGGATTTGCTAAGGGAGACGTGAGGCAGAATTTGATGGTGAAGGGAATGATAGTAGCTGCCAGGGACTTTGTCTTATCCAAGGGATGCTTTTTGTTCTATTGCCAAGCCAACGAAAGAAAACGGGAACTAGAACAGGTAGAACGACTGTCGTTAGACCGATTCAGACATCCAGCAACACTGACACCAAGGAATATGTCAATGCATTAATGTAGATGAATATAAATATATGTTCTTTTGCAAGTGATAGATTGAAGACCTTGGGAGAATAACATCAGAATTTGGTCTAAATGGAAACATTAATTTTCAAGGACTGGAAGTACATGCAATATAGATGATCAGGGCGTGTGCAAGGCATTGTGGGAATAAACAAGTAAAATCGTGAGTTTCTTTGGCATAGTTGAGTTTTCTGTACGGCAACAATGCTGTGCGGAAACTCTCAGCCCACGACCTTAATCTTTCAGCCATGGCCCATGCAAGCTCAGCTGTGGCCCATGAAACCTACAGCCATGGCCCAGTAGTGGCTTGTGTTGTTGGCACTTATAGCGTTGCCAGACACATCATCATGGCTAACCTTAACCTTAAATAAAATAAAAATTACTGAGGAGGCTAGAGGGCTGCAATTTGGTATGTTTGATGTGTGGAGGGTGGATGATCAACACACCAATTTGCAGCCCTCTAGCCTCCTCAGTAGTTTTTAAGATCTAAGGGCAAACAGAAAAAAATGCGGACGGACAGACAAAGCCGTCACAATAGTTTCCTTTTACAGAAGACTAAAATTGTGAAAATGAGTGACTCAAAAGACGGAGTTGCTTAGAAAATAATGAATTAAAATTGTAAAAAATAATCAAAAAGCAAAATCAATGAGAGAGTACGTGAGACCTGGACTTCAGTTTTTCTATAAAACTCTAGATAATCAGAAGTTATAGAAGAGGAAATAGAAGAACTAATGATAAAACATATAAAGAAATCCAAATCAAATAAAAAGCAGAGAAAGGAGGAATAATTGGAAAGTGTGAGGCAAAATAAACATGAATAAGAAGACTCCATATGAAATTAGTGCCGTCAGTGCACCTCATGCAGTGCACTGTAGGCATTTCAAGGTTCTTTGCAGCTCGCCTTCCTTGGAAGGCCCCTGCTTTGTATAAACACTCATTCACTTGGCTATGCCTCACTGTATTCTCCCTCTTCCATCTTACTTTCTTTATGCCTTTCAATTCTTTGCAGTGCACCGCACCTTTATGCATGCTTGCTGCTGCTTTGAGTTTTCCTCCTGTTGCACCTTTCAAACCTTTCTTTGCTGTCAATTTCTGTTTCAGCGTTGAATGACCTCACAGGTCTCGGTCCTTGGCCTTTGGCCTAAATTCTATATTGTATTCTAATAAGTAAGAAGAAGCTTGCTGTAACTGTGTGCCCAGACAGCAAGATCTCTTAAACTCTTTAGATCCAAATGGCAGAAGAAGAAGAAGGAGAAAGAGTAATGAGGAGAAAGACTAAACATTCAGAGAAAGAGATAACTGGAAATCTGGCTTGTTACTAACCTATAAAAAATACAGAAACATTTGTACTGGATTGAAAAATTATTAGCTAAATCTCACATATAATAGATAATAATGCGATGTTAAATATAAAATGAAATTATCTATTAAAGAATATGATATAATAAGAGAAAATGGTGTGAATAAGCGCAGCCAAAGGTAGAAACAGATTTTCAAAGAGTTTTGCAGCCATATCAGGAAGGTAAGGATGAAGAAATGGCTAAAATAGACAGTGATGGATGGTAAATAGAAAATATGAAAGTATCTATTGAAAATATAACATGATAAAGAAAAAAAGGCTTAAATAAACCATTGAAAGGAGAAACAGAGCTGCAACAAAGAGTGGTCCCTCAATTTCTACTAAAATCATAAACACTCCAGCGCCCAGCTTATTATTTACAAATATAAATAACTCAAGCCCTTTATTTGTTTCTTAATTTTTTTTTTTACTTTATTTATTTTTATTTCGTTATTTTTATAAAAGAAATACAAAATTGAAGTCGATTTTTTCATGTTTTCCTTTTATTATTATTTTTCTTTTTCTTCTTCTTGTGCCCCTTTAAAGTGGGGGTGTGAGGAGACTGCGTAGCGGCAGTCTTATGGCATCGATTTGATATTGAATCATTTAGATGACTTACAACCTTGTCAATGTTCATATTATTTTCGAACAATTAGGGCACACTTTAACTAAATATTAACTGCACCAAGCCTCGGATGGCAAAAATGTGAAAGGATCAAACTAGCATACCAAATGAACCGGCTCTTTTCTACAAAATGGACAACTTGACTGGGGAAGCGACGACTTGGAGAGTGCTTAGCTTACCTCAGTGGTATGCCCTCGAGAAAGACGCATTTTGCCCCTCTGAATGTTTCGTCGTCACCTCGGTTCCCTCTCAAAATTTCTACATAGGTTACTTTACTAAAGAATGTACTCGAATCATTTAAAAAAAGAGCCTCTGTGACATTCCTGACACAGACAACACAGGCAATTCGCCGGACAATAATAATCAGACATATTTACAGAAAAAAGAGAACCATGAACTCAGCCTCCTGCTTACCACTCCTCCTCGCTTATCCTGAACGTTGTGAAGGATTGTCGAGAAAAAACGGATCCAATTTTTTCACGACAGTTACTTTGTATTAATTAATCAATATCTTCATTATTAATCATTATTCTTAAGTTAAGTTGAGCTGATTATTAGCTATTCATAAATTTTTTTTTATAAATTCTAATCCATTCAGCTATCAACATTGGATATCCAGAATATTCAAGAGTATTGCTGTGTATAATGCAGCTAATGGATGGTGTCAACAAACGAATAGCAACAGATGGTTTCAGGTTCTCTGAGCCAAGATGTACTTCGAATGTTGATTTTAGAGCCTTCTAATTTGCAGCGCCAAAATAACACGTGAAGTATCCTTTTTTCATTTCAGGGGAACTAAACATATTGAAGAGGAAATTGAACTTTCATACACACACACAAACATATATATGTATATGTATATATGTATATATATATATATATATATATATATATATATATATATATA
Source organism: Macrobrachium rosenbergii (assembly GCF_040412425.1). NCBI lineage: Eukaryota > Metazoa > Arthropoda > Malacostraca > Decapoda > Palaemonidae > Macrobrachium > Macrobrachium rosenbergii. The sequence continues at coordinate 61,673,534 of NC_089761.1, forward strand.
TATATATATATATATATATATATATATATATATATATGTATATGTATGCTATATATATATATATATATATATATATATATATATATATATATATATATATATATATATATATATATATATATATATATATATATATATATATATATATATATATATATATGTATGTATAACTGATTCACGAAAATATGGAATGTGATGAATATATAAATAAAGATAAAATCCACAAAGGAAATGGTAACACTGGAGTGCTGTGAGGCCTTTTGACACTTACGTCCTTTACTTAGCAGACTGAAGAAATATAAAAGTAAGCTTACAAAGAAAGCTCATATAAATGACAGATGGGGATTATAAAGGAAACATGTACCTGGAGTCCAACACAATTGAAGAATTAGTAGAACTGCCAAAACAGGGTTAAATATTTAAGAGGTTTTACAAAGGATTAGGATCAACCGTTCAGAAGCAGGGACAGGACAATTAAAAGATTATACAGGGTCGTGACTGACCACCCAAAAAATATTAGTACAACAAAATAATTCTTTTTTTTTGTGAAAAAAATAAATTTTACAAGATGAACATTTTTACAAATGAAAAATTCTATTAAACTTACGGATACATAGAGAATATATGTCAAGTAACTAACTTGTAATTAAGTCAGTGATTTTATCTTTTAGGTCATTCTTGAACATTTTTCTAATACAGGGGTCCAAATAATACATGCCAGGCCTAAGGTTAAAATTACAGCTGGAAGTAAGCTGGATAATGGCGAACTCCAGGAGATTTCTTGAAGAGAAATCTTTCGATCTGGCAATCACTGAACTTTCAGTCCAATTTATCCTGTGAGAGTTTTCACTTAAATGAATGAATATAGCATTGGATGCTTGTCCAGTTTTGACTGAATACTTATGTTGCTTAATACGTACATCTAAATCTTTGCTAGTCAGTCCCCATTATTTGGATCAAGAAATTGATTACATAAGACAAATAGGGACAGATTTATGCTATCCTTCACATATACTATAGTCTGTTTTTTTCCATCTGTCCACCCGCCTGTGGTGCTCGCGCATGGTAACACTGTGTCCCGGGCTTTGAATAGTTACGCTAAGTGTAAGTTTTAGGTAAATAAAAGGATATCTGGGTGTACATTTGCAACTGAAAAGTGTTTTAATAATTTACTGTATGCGAATTACACCATTAATATTTGAAATATGATATTGTTATTATTGTTGAATGTAAGCCAGACGCAGTGGCGGGAAAATTGCTTCTCTCACAGTTCACTACAGCAAGATGTCACCTTTATTGGACCACACCTACTCTGCTACTAAGCTACATGTTACTTCATATAGTATCTGGCTAAAATGCACTTTATAAAAATTAAAAAGTATATACTGATGTACTTACGTGTAATGAAGTAACACGTAACTTAGTAGCAGAGTAGGTGTGGTCCAATAAAGCTGACATCTTGCCGTAGTGAACTGTGAGAGAAGCAGTTTTCCTGCCGTTGCGTCTGGCTGTTCCATATGCCACCCTGAAAAGGCAGCTTACATTCAACAGTAATAACAATATCCTATTTCGAATATTAACGGTGTAATTCGCATACAGTAAATTATTAAAACACTTTTCAGTTGCAAATGTACTCCCAGATATCCTTTTTATTTACCTAAAACTTACACATAAAGCGTAACTATTCAAGCCCGGGACGCAGTGTTACCATGCGCAGCACCACAGGCAGGTGGACAGATGGAAAAAAACAGACGATAGATATATGTTATAACGAACCCCACAAAAAGTTTTGTAGTGAAAGTAACATGAAGAAAGAAACCCCTAAGAACATTCTTAGCTTGCCTTATTTTAGTGGTTTTGAAAACATAAAATATTGTTAAAACCTTTTAATGTTAACCTCGTTTTTTCTTATAATAACACACTTAAAAGAATGTTAATAAAAAATAGCCCTAAAGAAAACAACAATATAATATATAAAATTCCATGTTTGGACTGCCCCTCTTTTATATTGGCCAATCTAGCAAAGATTTAGATGTACGTATTAAGCAACATAAGTGTTCATTCAAAACTGGACAATCATCCAATGCTATATTCATTCATTTAAGTGAAAACTCTTACAGGATAAATTGGACTGAAAGTTCAGTGATTGCCAGATCGAAAGATTTCTGTTCAAGAAATCTACTGGAGTCCGCTATTATCCAGCTTACTTCCAGCTGTAATTTTAACCTTAGCCCTGGCATTTATTTGGACCTCTGTATTAGAATATTGTTCAAGAATGTGACCTAAAAGATAAAATCACTGACTTAATTACAAGTTAGTTACTTGATATATATTTTCTATGTATCCGTATGTTTAATAGAAATTTTTATTTGTAGAAATGTTCATCTTGCAAAAATTATTTTTGTTTACAAAAAAAAAGAGAATTATTTTGTTGTACTAATATTTTTTGGGTGGTCAGTCACGACCCTGTATAATCTTTTAATTGTCCTGTCCCTGCTTTTGAATGGTTGATCCTAATCCTTTGTAAAACCTCTTAAATATTTAACCCTGTTTTGGCAGTTCTACTAATTCTTCAATTGTGTTGGATTCCAGGTACATATGTTTCCTTTATAATCCCCATCTGTCATTTATATGAGCTTTCTTCGTAAGCTTACTTTTATATTTCTTCAGTCTGCTAAGTAAAGGACATAAGTGTCGAAAGGCCTCACAGCACTCCAGTGTTTCCATTTCCTTCGTGGATTTTATCTTTATATATATAGGCTATATATATATGTATGTATATATATAAATTATATATAATCTACTGGTCACTATGTACCAGATTCGTTTGTTATGGAATTGTAATAGCCACAATGCCCTTTTAACTTCTCGAATTCTTCACACTTTTTTAGAGAAACTTGTCACGACAAAGACTGAGATCCAAATGAATACATATGTCTATAGTGGAATTTGAACCTGCATCTGGAGTATCAGAACGAGTTTGCATTAGCGACCTGACTGCAAGAAGGATAAAAGCCGACAGGTTTTAGTGTGTATAAGTGCCAAGAAACTTTTATCCTTCTTGTGGTAAGGTTGGTAACATGACCTCATTCTGATACTCCAGACATTGGTTCGAATACCGCTACAGACATCAAAATGACTTCATACTCTTGCATTTGGATCTCAGGCTTTGTTTGGATAAGCGTATACAACAAATATTAAGAATTCGAAAAGCTAAGAGGGCATTGTGGTTATTACAATTGTAAACACACACACATATATATATATATATATATATATATATCTATATATATATATATATATATATATATATATATATATATATATAAATATATATATATATATATATATATATATATATATATATATATATATATATATATATATATATATATATATATATATATATGTATATATATACTGTATATATGAATGCACAGTGCTGTATCACGTAGTTATTATTAATAATTCAGAAATTTCCCATTGACTAGGGGGATAGGGTATAGCAACAGCATAGGGAGTGACGGGAGATTGTGCTTCCCCCTGCTTAACAGTACACCAGGGAAAATATCTGGCTAAGATAAGGACTGTTCCCTCCAAACTAAGCCCCAAACCTAGTTAAACCCTTTTGTATTTCCAAAATGCTTTTTTTTCTCTCTGGTTATGGTATTTCAAGAGTTTATTGCAAGGTCCTATTGAACACAGTAAACTCAGTGCCTTTTCGAAATTGTAATTATATATATATATATATATATATATATATATATATATATATATATATATATATATATATACACATGCATATATTATATGTATATATATATATATATATATATATATATATATATATATATATATATATATATATATATATATATTATAAAATTATGAATTTCGGGAGGCACTGAGTTTACTACTATTCAATAGGACCTTGCAATAAACTCTTGAAATACTGTAACCAGAGAGAAAAAAAAGCATTTTTGGAAATACAAAAGGTTTAATTAGGTTTGGGGCTTAGCTTGAGGGAACAGTCCTATATTCATGGTGTTTTCCTGGTGCACTGTTAAGCAGGGGAAGTACCACAATCCTGTCACCCCTATGCTGTTGTTATACCCTATCCCCTAGTCAGTGGGAAATTTCTGAATTATTAATAATAACTTTGCGTGATACAGTACATTATATATTCATATATATATATATATATATATATATATATATATATATATATATATATATATATATATATATATATATATAAATATATGTATCCATTTGAAATCCCCAAAACGATTACAAAATGTTTGAAGGTCTGAACCCGATTATCTCGTTATCATTTATTCAGAGAGGACATAAGTGACAGAGAATGTGAGAGGCTGAGCGTTACCGAACTAAAGTGCATTAGATGATAATGAAATGTTCTATCTCAGTCACCTGTGTGATTGCAGCAGTGCTGACAGGGGTCTTCAGAAAGGAAAAATTTCCAAGAAACTGGGTAAATGAAGCAAGCAAGTTAATATAGTGGAGGCATTACATTTCTTTGCTGCTGCAAAATCTGTGTAGCAAACTAATGCAATAAACCCAAAAGAAAGCTCAATAATATGGAAAATCTTCAATTGTATCTTTTGAGATATGAATTCTCAAAATACCACATGCATTGTATTTGTTGATATCAGGAAGTCATGATAAGATTACATTAGCTGCTTAAAGAAAATGCTGCAAAGCATAATTACCTCGTCAGGGGCACTTCAGGCATTTTTATCTATCTGAGATTAAACATGAGGTGCTTGTGCTGCTTTCAGTAAGTGGACGCAGTGATGACCCTGAAGCATGATTCATTTTGTGGATTTGTGAAGGACAGTGAGCACTTTCCCCTCGGTCTCTAAAAAAGTAAAAGTGAAAAAAAGAGAATTATGAGGAAATACGAAAGTGGCAACAGCGGAAACGAAATTGAGTTGGAAAGTACCAAAGGAACTTCCAGATGGCTAGCCGTCCTCAGGGATGCCTGGGAGCAAATGACAGTGGAACCTCTGATGCTGCTACACATATTCGCCCACTCCAGTTCAGAGGTAAATTAGCGCAAGGTGATTCTTCTTCGGAATTCTGGCAAAAAATCTTGCACTATCCTCACTTCTTTTTGAAAGTCAAAATTTAGAGACGACGGTCCTCACAAACTGCTGACCTTGGTAGCGTAAAGATATGTGAAATTAATACGGGGGTTGAGAGGATGAAATTCTCGAGATGCAATATATAGTGAAGGCTATTGAGAATAAGTGACATCAAGGAGTCATGAGGAGATTATTAAGTGAAAATGATTCACCTTATATATATACTACTTATAAATGGTTATCGAAAAATGTGGAAGTATCATTCATGCAACTTTCGTTCAAAAACACGAGGGTCAGCTGATTACTGAAAGAGTACCTCGACAAAGAATATGAAGAAAGTAGGGGAAAAGTGGAAATAATGACTCGTCGTGAATCAGTAAGTACTAAATTAAGGTTGAATACATCTACCTCAGACACATTACATGGTAACAAAAATAACACTGGAATCCCAGAAAAAGTAAAAATGGCAACGCTCCTGGTTTACATTAATTGCAATCTACTGCTATTTAAATCACGTTAGAAATACTTCTGCGAACTCCAGTTCAATTAATGGACACAGTACCAGCCGAAGGATGAAAGGGTACTGTTGCACGGGCACATTTTCCGGCATATATTTGCTGCTTAGCGCTAAAGCTAACACAAAGTAGACAATGCTGGTGGCAAATATGGAGTATTCCATGTTCATCATCTTGCAACCATCACTCAGCAACTTTCTTTGCGCAGAAGAAAAGAAACGACCGTGAAGTACGTTGCAACTGTCGGCAGTGTAAAGTAAATCAACATAGCAGAATTGACCAGTGCTACTAGACTTAAGCTACTTAATAACGAAGTTTTGGAGCAGACTAGGTCTATGGCAAGTGAGCTAACAAGTGTTTTACATAATTACACGGAAAGATGACAAATGTAACATATCATGACATATAATTTTACCAGTATTTGCAAAATGTTTAGTATTAAGTACAATGCTTGAATTAAACAGAAAAAAGTTTTGATTACAATACCACACGATTCGGCCCGTGTGACGAACAATGTTTGGTGCTTTCATTGGTGGCAAGCAGTCAAAAGATGCTGCTAAAAAGTGTGCCCGCGATGTTTAGTGCAGCAGCCAACGAAAAGTTATGAAAAAGATCTTGAATGCAGTGTATATTCGAGGCGCCAGTCTTGGGTCTCTATTATCATCTCTTGTTCATTATTTTAATAAGACTTTTGTAGCCTCTTGTTTATGAGCATCAGTGGCCAGGAGACTTCTTTTACAAAGCAGATTTCACAAGGCAAAGTAATTTAGTAATTTTTTCAGGAATGAGAATTCTTGACATTTCTGTAGTGTAGTTCCTGTTAAGGGCTGGTTGTTGCCACTCTCTTCAGGAGTTACGGCCTTAAACTGCCTGGGCTGTTTGTCGTCCGTGCTGAGAAGCTACGTCCTTTTTTTCTCTCACTTCCAGAGGTGATCCAAACTGCTTACTAGTTTCCAATTAAATCCCCATTAGCAATTCGCGCTTTTTTTTTTTTATCTAATTTACACTTACGAAAAGATTAAAATTGTCCCATAACTCACTTTGAAGGTAGGGAACATCTCAACATTTCCGGGCCAAGACGCATCCTTTAAACTTTGAATGTGTTACAGTATTTTGGATTGCTGGTTAAGGATATGATTACAAAATTAGTTTGTCGCAAAAATGGCTGCCGTACAGTTAGCAAGAGCGGCAGTTGAGGATCATCTGTGTCACAGGAAATGTTACATATTGAAGTTTTATGCAAAATGTAGTATGCGAATAAACTGTTCATTTCTACAGGTAAAATTTAAATGATTTAGGAAATAATGGTCGATATTATCTAAATAAACCAATCCAAGTCTCATATCACTAAAATAGTTTTTCAAGACATCAAAATAATCTTAGGCAGCTTGGGAAGGCTGAGTGAAGACCCTGTTTGAGAATAATTGCCCAGTATTCTAAAGCTAGGTCAAGATAGGCATCTTGGTCGCATGCCAAGTAGCACGACAGTGACCCTAACACGACAGTGACCCTAACATGTGCCACTGACGCTTCCTGGCCACGATTCACTGTACACTGCCAGTGCTATTCTTGCATATCATGGCTCCAGTTTCCTTTTAGCCTGCAAGTCATACTGTATTCATTATCAGAAAAATATTCAGCATATACATACTCGTAACCTTGTTTTTATATACATATGTAATCTGTCCTTTAGTGTATGGCTCTGAATTTGTCTTTAGGATTTAAATTGTTAATGATGTTCCTTTGGTATTTCTGAAATATTTGCTACTGTGATATCATTTCTACATTTCTGAATTCTCTATATAGTTTAGTTTTCTGTCATAGGGCCTTACTGCTTTACAATGACTTTCTGTAAGGGTTTTCCATCACTAAAAAAACGCGTATTTATAAGTCGCGTTTTAGTTTAATCTACCTTTGAACATAACTGGTTTTCAAAATTGCAAAAAATTTCCCGTTAAACCGACTGTATGACGAAATACATCACACTAACGCCATGAAGTAGTCACTATAACGAATTCCGAAGATTAAAACGGAGAAGGAACGAACGAATTACTGAGGAAATTCGCATTTGTTGACCTAAGCAGAGAGAGGGAGAGAGAGCGAGCCTCGAGGAGGTAATTCCCATGCCATGCATGTTTTCTGTTGGTTGAAAGCGGGTTTAGCCTCTACTAAGAAATGATCGATTTAGGTTTTCATTGTAGATTTTATCGAGGTAATAAACAATTATATGAATTATTATCATAAATTATGATCAAAATTCACGTAAATTTTGATAAAAAATTGAAGTTATAGGGGATTTATTGTTGTAGGTTAATCATATGTCTGATAGCGCCCGGAAGAAAGGTGGAGCGTCAGGTGAAAAATGAGAATTAACCAATAAAGCACTGAAGGAAAAGTGATGTAAAAATGAAAATTTCATTTGTTTTGTCTGTTTTTGTATGTCTGTTTTTGTATGCCTGTTACAGGGTAGGGGTTTGATTTTGAGTTATAAACCTTTCTGGGTTGACATAGAGGTTGTGTGCCAAATTTTGTCTGGGTCTGTCAAGCAGCTTGGATATCTATAGAATCCAAACAAATAAACAAATGTTCACTTTTATATAATAGAATATATATATATATATATATATATATATATATATATATATATATATATATATATATATATATATATATATTTTATATATATATATATATATATATATATATATATATATATATATATATATATATATATATATATATATATATATATATATATATATATATATATATATATATATATATATATATATATATATATATATATATATATATATATATATATAATCTTTCTGTATAAGAAAAAAAACCTTGGAATATGGGTCGCCTTGCCACAATGAAAAAATGAGCCACGAAATTCCATAGTAACCATTTTCTTGTAACTTCACACTATTACTTTACAAATATTTAGAATTCAGTATTTATTCTACATAGTGAAGTATTTGTCAATATATATGTATATATATATATATATTATATATATAATATATATATATATATATATATACAGTATATATATATATATATATATATATATATATATATATATATATATATATATATATATATATATATTGTCACGAAGCATACCAAATATGGTTATTACACAACTAATCACAGAATTCAAAAATTTACCTCACTTCAGCCAGCTACCTGAACTCTCATAACAATAAAAGTTACGACTGAGTACTCTAAAGGTAACAGTGATCCCTGATCCCTTAACAAACTTCCTAATCACATAAAAAATCAGACTAAGTTTATCAAAACAAGTGTGAGGTGTCAACAATTGAACAAGAAATGTTCTAGAGTAAAATTGCATCATTCCATCAAACAACTTTAACTGTTTCCCTGGGCTTAATTCACTTCAGCAAAACTAAAGGGACAAAACATGCTTATCACTTTGCCTTATGCACACAATTAATCCTATTCACTGGTGGTCAACAAATGAAACACTGTTTTTAAAAATCATTAAATACAAAAATTTATTTTTAAATTTAAAATTTATAATTAGAATTCACAATCTGAAGAAATTTACTATTACTTGAAGACAACACAAAATTTAATTAATTCTTGAGTTAAATTATTAAACAAAACTAAATCATGAAAAGTTTAGTTTATCAAGAAATGAAATTAATTATGCAAAACTTAAACTATTAAGAATTACACAAGATTTGAAAAGAATATCTTATAAATGAAAATTAAATCAAGTAAGCAATGTTAAATTATCATGAAATATTTGAAATGCAAAGTAAATAAATGTTAAATCACCAGTATATAAGATGTGAAAATCAAGAGATTGCAAACATAATAACACACAAAAATACACAAAACATCTACCAATAATAATATCACTGAGGCAAAATTTCCCTAATATACCTTATTATACCATGGTAGTAATAAGTAAAATTCACTTTACCTCACACAATAATAATAATAATGATAATAATAATAATAATAATAATAATAATAATAATAATAATAATAATAATAATAATAATAATAATAAACTGTAATTACAAAATTTATACATTTCTATAGTAAATTATGTGATATTTTATACATACAAATATCATTTCCCGATCTTTTGAGAAACCTTTGAAGAGAGGGGCGAGGGCAAAGCTGTCAGATGTGGCAATCGTTGTCCACAGCATGTCAAAAGGCTTCCAGTACTCTCTCTCTCTCTCTCTCTCTCTCTCTCTCTCTCTCTCTCTCTCTCTCTCTCTCTCTCTCTCTCTCTCTCTCTTTTTCCTTTTTCCTCCATAAATCATGAATTTCCATCTTTTGATATCTAACGTGAGAATAACCCTCTCTCTCTCTCTCTCTCTCTCTCTCTCTCTCTCTCTCTCTCTCTCTCTCTCTCTCTCTCTCTCTCTCTCTCTCTCTCTCTCTTTCACATGTTATTCTTCCTGTCTCCATAATAATTCATAAATAATTTAACTATATTGTAAGTAAGGACAACTCTCTCTCTCTCTCTCTCTCTCTCTCTCTCTCTCTCTCTCTCTCTCTCTCTCTCTCTCTCTCTCTCTCTCTCTCTCGTAGTTAATGCTTACACATTTTTACAACTTATTATTTCCCTGTATGTCTTTACCTGTACAGTAGATGGTTTAACTTGATCTAATTTTACCTGTACCGTCTACGAACTGTAAATGCACTAGTGTGGCAAATACATTCTAAAACATAGAGACATAATTACTAAGAGTTGTATTAGTCCAAATAAAAAACACTGTTTGTTCATGGAAAAGCATTTCAGAACAAAGAGAAAGAGACCTAGAATAAAGAAGTTATTAAAAAGAGGTGGAGAAGACTTCTAAAAATAGATCGGTCGGAAGGGGAGAGGGACAGAAATTCTCTTCCAGCTCTATTTTTATGTCAACAATTTATTTCTTTTTTTAAGGGCAATGTATTAAATTAACTTTTAAATGAAGTTACAGTAGCTTTTATTTCATTTAAAAGTTAGCTTAATAATTTGAGAGCATGATTAGGGTCTTATTATTGTTTAAACTTTAGAAATAAGCATTAATTAACATTTTTAGAGACTGTGCCAAATTTATGAGAAAATTCGCCTTGGGCGAGGGGTTCTGGAATCCAACCTTGTGTAAGTTTGGGGTATGACTGTAATCGATCAAGATATGTGCACTTACTCTCAAAAAGTCCTATGTGACTCGAGCAGAAAATTGTATGGGACGAAGCTCTTAACAAAATCTCAACCTAATTAAAACAGACAGCAGCCAGCCAGTCACAAACGGCACACTTTCAAAACAAGACGAAGAACCAAAGTAGGTTTCCTGAACAGTACATGAAACATTGCAAAATCTTTCGTCTTTTTCTCGTATGAGACAAAACCTTACAGGACTCTGTTGCCATTAACTTGCTTGTTAACGCATTATCTTTTGTGATGACAACCAAATCAAAACATGTCATACGAAATCACGCGTACAGAACACAGTTGCCGCGGGGACAAAATGCGCGATCACATGCTACTTTAGCTAAGGATAAATGCAGAGAATGTGAAGAGGACAAGATTGTGCTTATTTTGAAATGCGTGAGATTAAATGCGGTAGAATATGATGAGTACAAAAATCTTAAATCTACCATTCACGGGCAAAGTTACATTTGCCGAAATCACGTGCGCAAAGAAAAGAAACTATGTTACTGGACCTGTAGTTGGCACATGATCAGTTTTGACAAAGAATTAGGACTTGTGGTTACTTTATTGGTATGGAGTCATGTGTGACTGGGGTTGTTATGACAGGGTCGGCACACACACAGCCGTCTGAGCGAGTGAAACAGCAAATAAACAAAAAGGTCGTCTTGGCCGAATGAACGGGTATCACACACCTGGGTGAGCGAAACCTTACGCAGAGTTTAACCAAAAGATTTTGGAAGCTTTTCTCTCAGCTGGGATAGTGAATGACGGGAGTGGTCCCTCCACAGTGTGTTTACTGGGAATTAAACTGAGTGAAAAGAAATTTATCTTGTGTGGCTTTTCTTTAAACAAACGGAAATGCTAGACAAAAATTTTGGCTCACGTGGGCCTGAACAAAATCTTATGCCATTATAGAATTTGCTTGGCAAAGGAGATACTACACTTGCCTAACGGATTCCTAACCTCTACGAGAGAGAGAGAGAGAGTAAATTCTTAACTCTAGCAATACGAAAATTGCTGGGTAACCCACGTGGGTTCTAACATATGCCTAACTAAAATTCCGAGACGACAAATTGTCTGGATAACACGAGGAGGAAAGACACACACTATTTCCTTTTTTATCACTTTGAAGTTCACTTTTCATGTTACGTAATTAGCCTATCGTGAGTCATGCAAGCCATCATGCGGTAGCTATCAAAAGCTTGTGTAAAGTTTAATAACTCTCTTCTCTATAACTGGGATGCATGTACGTGGCCTAACAATTCCTAATTCTATTTCAGTCGCGATTTTGTTCGCACCTAGCAAATTAAAAAATAATAACACTGTACTTACTGCGCAACTGATCACTTGTGCGCTTGTAAGTGAATTTTACGCTAGTCAAAAAAATTCTTGCAACCAGCTTTTAGTGTGGCTATTCAGCTGATAATTGAGATTGAAAAGGAGGGGTTGAGGTAGGGCAGTCTACAAGATTCTGAGCAATGGTCGCCGCTGACATGTTTCTAACTGGGGCATCTAGTTTACTAATGAGGTACACTAGGGATATACGCAACTTACCTTGGATAACCCAAAAATCTGGACTCTGACCTTGAGGTCAGATAGAAACATGTGAGGCTTACATCAAAATACGGCTGAAAGCCTAACTTCAAAAGGGGAGTGATTAGGTAAACTCTTGGGTTTAACTTAATAAATTATATTTACAAAAGAAACACGTCAGAAGAATGGTAACATAATTCAGGACAGGTAAACATATGGGCCCATAATACAAGATGAAGGAAGCAAATGACGGGGAATTGCTTGAAGAGATGCAATGGGAGCCCACTTCAAAAGGGTGTTGCAAATGATGTAGTGGGGTCACTACGCACACAAGGAAATACACGTCCACAGCTGACTACTCCTAATCTGTAATCGAAACACCTATTTTTACTCAACCGAAGATAACACTTTCATTAATGAATCGAGGAATTACACAGAAGGTGCCTAGACTGAGCTCGAGTCTGATAGCTCGACTGTTAACGATTTACGTTACACTCCACTTCAGTGCTTAGCAAATTAAACAGCACAACAATAAAAAGCAATACAAGTCTCACTGTAGGAATATCGCACCATGAAATGAAAAGTATAAAATCAGTCGGAGACAAATAGGGACGTGACTGACGAAAAAACCTTAAATTCGGCACTTTACCTTCAGTAGGAGATGGTGTTCTCATCTTTTGGGGGGAGCCAGCAAATATTTCACAACAAAAGGTTACAATGCCCTGACTGCAACATGTCAGGAATGGGCAGTTTGATAGAGCAAGGGTCAGGACCTGAGACCTGGATGAGCTGCCGACAGAGTCTAAGAGCAAGCAGCTCCTTCCAAGGTCCTTTATAGCCTCCATGGATTACACCTTTGTTCCTCATAGCTGGTGCTGGTGTCGCCTCCTGGCAGCATGGCCGAAGGTTCATGATGGCAGCGAACTCGTGTTCAATTTGGGCGAAGATTTACTCCTACCGGATTAGCACATGGAATTTAAGGATTCTTGGCAGTCACTGGTCCTACTAAAAATGAATGAATTAGTTAAATATTATTTACATTATTTCTTTTTGCTAGATGAGAGAGAGTGATACCTTGAAAATATTTATATAATATATAATACATATAATATATATATATATATATATATATATATATATATATATATATATATATATATATATATATATATATATATATATATATATATATATATATATATATATATATATATATATATATATATATATATATATATATATATATATATACATATATATGTATATATATATATATATATATATATATATATATATATATATATATATATATATATATATTACACACACGTATATATATACATTTATATTTATATATATATATAATACACACTCACACACACACATATATATATATATATATATATATATATATATATATATATATATATATATATATATATATATATATATATATATATATATATATTACATACATATATATATATACAATTCAACATAATGGTCAGGCTATTCCTCAGCTGTACAAACCAGAAGGCGTAGAAGAAGACAGCATAAGTCACTTTATTCTTGCTGCGACGTTTCGAGACCAATGTCTCATCATCCAGGCTAAAATGAAAGACAAAAAAACTGATAAACAATACAGCATAAATTATTTTTTGTCGACATGCAAAGCACATTGAATAAAGCAAAACAAAGCAAGATGCAATATTGAAATAAAAATTATATACTCTACAAAAAAAAATTAGTTAAGAATAATTAAAAAGGCACCTTGTCTCAACAAATTTCAGTTGCTGTATGGAAAATGCACCGAAAGCAAAGAACAAGAAGGGCGTGATTTAAGCTATGTACAAGCGAACAGATGAAGAGTGTTTTGTTTAAGGTGGGAACTAGTTTCTTTATAGCTAAAGATTCTAATATCGGAAGGTGGTGTTCAAGATATTATTATCAAGTCCAAATGAACACCACCTTCCAATATTAGAATCTCTAACCATAAAGAAACTTGTTCCCACCTTAAACAAACACTCATCTGTTCCCTTGTACCGTTCCTCATTGGACGGGTGGGTACCATTCTCAGCTAGCACTCTGCTGGCCCCGCGTTCGATTCTCGGACCGGCCAATGAAAAATTTGAGGAATTTATTTCTGGTGATAGAAGTTCATTTCTCGCTCTAAAGTGGTTCGGATTCCACAATAAGCTGTAGGTCCCGTTGCTAGGTAACCAATTGGTTCTTAGCCACGTAAAATAAATCTACTCCTTCGGGCCAGCCCTAGTAGAGCTGTTAATCAGCTCAGTATTCTGGTTAAACTAAGGTATACTCAAATTTATATACATATATATTTTATATATATATATATATATATATATATATATATATATATATATATATATATATATATATATATATATATATATATATATATATATATATATATATATATATATATATATATATATATATATATATATATATATATATATATATAATATTATAACAGATATTTCAGTATGTAGAATAAATGCTGAATTCTAAATACTTGTATAGCACTACTCTGCAGCTACAAGAAAATGGTTACTATAGAATTTCGTGGCTCATTTTTTCAGTGTGGCGGGGGGACCCGCATTCCAGATTTTTTCTTTGTTAAATCAGGAAAGAGCTCCGCATAATTATGTAGTTTAGACCAGCGGCAAGGAGCGGAATACTGCTGAAACGAAGGTCATAGGTTACAGTTAGTTGTCTAAAACGTCAACTATGGCAATGTCATGTTGTAGTCAAGTAGAAAGCATCTCTTGGGAAAATATAGCTTCTTGAGAGTGTTCAGTGGCTTAAGACCACATCTTTGACAATTCGATGCGCAGGAAAAGTGGCTAAGAGAACGAGTTACTTCGGGCTTATTCAAGTGGTACTATTTGATAGCTCTGTCATCTTCTGGTGATAAATTTTTGTGTTCTGATTAACACTGGAACTGACAACTTTCGTCGCTGTCGTTGATAGAATGCAAAGTGATGATATCAGCAGAATCCCAATTGTTTTTGTGGTCTATGTTCCGCCGGTGTTATTAACTTGAATGTTTGTTAATTAGGATGATTGCAGAGTTGGATGTCACTATTCTTTTATGATTATTGTCACTATTTTTGTTGACTGTTATTAAATTTTATTTCTGTAGGTGGCTCAGTTACATGATAAAAAAATAGCTTGTTACTATGCCTGTCATTCAACTTATCTACAGATCGATTTTTGTGTCGATAAGCGGCAATGATCAGCCACTTGTATTTATCACACTTTTATTTCTCCTCTTGTCAAGAGGAACACCAATGTTTTTATTCTGCTGCGTAACGAAATGATTATTCCCTGTAAGATACCTGGAGGATCTCAATATGGAAGGCTTAAAAATCTTAAGGGTTTTCCCCTCCATGGGTACTGTGGTGCAGTACAGCAATGGTTCAGTCAAAACACATCATGTTAAAACATTAAGGCTAAAGCCTTGGACGTTACTTTTTTTTTAATAACAGCAGCTGAAATATATGAGTAGTGAGTTTGCTGGTTGTCGGTGAAATCTGATTTGAGACCTGAAGATAACAGTATTGAGGAATTTGACAAATTAGTTGATTTATTGCAAATATCCAGTTCCACCTGGTTATAGCTACGATGATATTACACCGTGGCACACACATTTCTAAGAATCCTGATTATGAAGAAACAAAGGGTACACAAACACAGGAATGTGAAACCAAATTAAGAATAGACACGCTCACTCAGTACAAACATACATACCACACTGAAAACAGACTTATTACTAGATCACATGAACTATAAACAGGTCAGATAAACACTTCAGAAAAACACATAACTATAATTCATATAAGCTTACAAAAAAAGAATAGATACCCTTTCGCACTTACTGTAGATCTGTGGAATTATGGTGTAAATATATTAATTAGCAAAACAGGGAAAGTGACACTTAAAGGGTAACGTAGCCTCTGGACACTACTATTGACATTAGGGAATTGCTTTCTTCAATCAACTATACTCCTCAATTCGAATATACTGTGACCGATAACAATATCTTTCAAAAGTTGAACTAACACCCATGGGACCTATACTATTGGCTGTGGTGGTCTCATCAACCACCCGATAATATTTGGACCAGAGAAATATCTATATGCCAGTCATTTTGGTGCCTCAGTGGTGGAACTGCCCCTAGATTTCATCCCATGGATTCCAGGAGCCGGCTGTTTCTTTTGAAGGATTTTCGGCATTTCTCTCCAGCTTGCCCATCATTATAAGTGGATTAGGGATGACTGCACTCTTGTAATGCTCAGTCCAACAAATGGGTTAAATTACACTTGGGCCTCTAATTATTTCGATGTTATCGATTTGGGGTGGCATCATTTGCAAAGAAATAAGCTTCATGAAAGGTACAGAGTGTCTTTTTCAAGGGGTTCAGGCAGTCTTTTTTAGTTTTTTTCAATCTTGTTTGGATAATAACATACTTACCCCTCCTGCGCCTGGATCCACCGACGAACCGTGGTACAGGCAACTAACTACTACTTGCGATACTTTGACTATGGGCTATTTCCTCAAAAGAAACAAAGAAACATTGGGAAACCAGGCTGAAATCAAAACTGATAGAAATGGAATGTTTGAAAAAGTACTCTGGAGTAATAATTTTGACTTGACTTACAATTTTGGTAAGATAAACAGTATCTTTAAAGAATCTGGGCCAATAAAAGAACAAAGATCAGGGTAACTGGTAACATGTTCTGAATGCCTTTGTTACCTTTTTCAGGAACTTAATCTGTTAAGCAAAGAAAGAAGTAATGGCCAGCATAAAGAATATACATTCTATTTCATTCACTATTTTAAATTCTAAGATTGTGGTTGAAAAATAATTGTACTAAATTGCTTTGTATTTAGTTAAAAAAAAAAAACTACCTGCATCTTTTACACTGGAAACTACAAACCTGTATGCAGCAACAACTTGAAAGGCCTACCATACCTACAAAAGGTGTATTGCAAAAATACCGAAAGAAAAACAGAGAAATATGGAAATCTCCTAATCAAGGCCAAAGGCGATCTACAAGCTATGATGCTGCTCAGTTTAGAACCATATCACAATAATGCTGTTACTTTTCTGAAACCAAACACTTCCAACAGTATACAGGAGTGATTACTTTAGAGGGTTTACAAGAGTCATCTGACTGACAAGGAAGTTCTGGACCTTTGTCCTAAGAATTTTGAGGAACAAAATAATGCTGTTCATACGTTCTTATCCAAAAACTTGCCAGAATTTATCAGCAGGCTCAGAAACAAGAAGAAATGGTACAAATGCTCAGTGGAAATAGATGGCAATAGTCGCAACTGACCTAGTATAGATTATTGCAGCTATCATGGTGGCGACCACTCACCTCAGTATCAATTCTGTCCTTGATTTTGATGTGAGACAGTTCAAACAGTGTGCAGTGAATATGTAAGCTATGGCACAGCAAAGGGCGGGGGAAGCTGAAAGGTGCTAACAACCATCCTTTGCAAAAAGTAACTCAAATCTCTTCATGGTCATCATAATTTTTCTAATATAACTGCTGCAGTAGACCTGTAAGGACGGGATTGAGGGACATACTGGCTGGGTGTTGACTGGTTTATTGGTGGTTCCTTACTGAATGAATGTACAGAATCTTCGAAGTTGATATTGGTGCGAGCTGCAAAGTAGTGTCTACACACAGACAGGGCAAAACAGAGGTAATGTTTCGGACAACTGTGTTTGTCGGCAGACAAACAGATGGTGATTGTGAGAGACGTAATAAACGTATAATGATAAAACATGCATCAGTGGAAAGGCCAGGAAATTCCACATATGGCCAATTGCATGAGATTCGAGACAGATTAATGAATACAATGCAGTAGCATAATAAATGTGAAATGGCGAGACGTTTGGCGTCTTCACAAACAGAAACATACACACAGTTTGATACAGAAGATTCGTTGGAACATTGTGAGTACATGATTAGAATGCTTGCATGGCAATGCAAGCAGTGGTGATTGTACATAAATCGAGACAACAATGGTTAGTGAGAAACAGACGGAAATATTGTATGGTAGAAGTTGCGTTCCTTGCAAGAGAGAAAACGGGATGCTCTTGTTTTGTTTTGGTCCCTCCGAAGGTATGATGCACACACATGTGCTCGAAAGAGACCACGGTCGGCGCGATGAGGTCTCTTACAGTACTTCCCCCCCCGCCCCAGCAAAGCGTCGATGCGGAAATCGTCTTGCTGACAATTGGAATGGGCGCGAAGGGCTTGGGCTTGGGGCTGGTAGGAGGCTTAAGGGCGGCGCCGGCCAGCAGGAACTTGAGGAGGACGGTAGCGGGTTGAAGGATGACGTCGGTTGATCCTTTGGTAGCCAGCTCGAGGGGGACGGCAGTAGGCTGAAGGATGACGGTGGATGATCCTTCGGTAGCCAGCTCGAGTCATACTGCAACAGGCTGAAGGATGACGTCAGCTGGTCCTTCATTGGTCAGCGCACCCGGTATGAGTTTGGGGGCGGCACCAGGCTTCCTGGAGGAGGCGTCCAGGGCTCCAGTGGTGGGGTGGGTCATCTCGGAGGGTCAGACATCTATTGAAGACTCGGGAACGACGGGAGAGGAGGCGGCGAGGGGTTCGTTGGCGCGTGGGTCGTCATCGTGGGTCGGACGTCTACCATCGGCTTCTTCCGGTCACTCTGTGGTCACCAATGTAAGGACGGGATTGAGGGACATGCTGGCTGGGTGTTGACTGGTTTATTGGTGGTTCCTTACTGAATGAATGTACATTGTTGTTTTAGATTTAGCTGGCGTTGTGCCAGGACGGGCTCTTGCTCCTAGAGCAGCCCATAATGAATGTACAGAATCTTCGAAGTTGTTATTGGCTGGTGCGAGCCGCAAAGTAGTATCTACACACAGACAGGGCAAAACAGAGGTAATGTTTCGGACTTCTGTGCTTGTCGGCAGACAAACAGATGGCGATTGCGAGAGACATAATAAACGTACAGTGATAAAATATATATCAATGGAAAGGCCAGGAAATTCCACATATGGCCAATTGCATGAAATTCGAGACAGGTTAATGAATACAATGCAGTAGCATAATGTATGTGAATTGGCGAGACAGAAACATACATACAGTTTGATACAGAAGATTCGGTGGAACATTATGAGTACATGATTAGAATGCTTGCATGGCAATGCAAGTAGTGGCGATTGTTCATAAATCGAGACAACAATGGTTAGGGAGAAACAGACGGAAATATTGTATGGTAGAAGTCGTGCTCCTTGCGAGAGAGAAAACAGGATGCTCTTGTTTTTGTCTTGGTCCCTCCGAAGGTATGACGCACATACACGTGTGCTCGAAAGAGACTGCTATCGGCGCGATGAGGTCTCTTACAGATCCTTCAACATCCAAAACCTCTGCGTTTACAGTAATTCCTGTTATTTATTCCATAAGAATCAGCCCTCTATGCTCTTGCTGCTACTGCAGTACCTCCAACACCTAAAATGCTTGCAAATGTAGTAACCCTTGTTGCCTTTCCTAAATTTGATTTTGCTTCTGTTAAGCCTACCCAGAGGTAAAACTAAAAAGAACATTTCACCAAGACCAACTATGCCATAAAATAAACAAAACATGAGTCATCTTAAGGTTCTTCAGAGACATTAGCTTCTTATTCATAAGCATTTCAGAAGCCACACTGATATTCATCTGTCGACAAAAAATTTGTTTTACTAGAGGGGAACAGTTGTTTATGCCTTCAATCTCCTAAAAGCAACAGTCATTTAGAAACAGAAAACTCTTAAGCTATATAGCTATGGCTCCAACAAATCTAAACAAACCCAGTCGCTTTCATTCACATTGTCCAAAAAGTAAATAAAAATAAAAAGTATTAAAACCCCAGTATCTCTGTAGAAATCCCATATCCCTACACTGAATCAAGAGGAAACATTGACAGAACTCAGTAAAAAAATAAGACCGAAGACCCAAATTTCACCATAAATAATGGCAGACATTCTGCAGTGGAACTGCAAAGGCTCAGATCTCGATCTGAGCAACTTGAGGGGTTGTTATGCAATTATAATCTTAGCATTGGCCTGCAAAAAGAAAATTAGGTAACAACTTCTATAATACATGACTAAATTAGGCATTTTTTCTTTTACTCTGCACCACTATTATCAAAGCATATTTTTGCAACACATCCCAGGTGTATTTGATAATGAATTACATATATTAGCTATGGAGGTAATTTAGAAAAGAATTTCATCTGTGTTCAATATACCTTCAATTACAAGATTTAGTTGATCAACTTTTACCTCCTTTCCTCTTGTTGTGAGACTTCAGCGCCCTTAAGAACACTTCATGGGATAAAGCTTTCATAGATAGAAAACACAGGATTACAGAAAGCCAATTTGATTCTAAGCATTTCTCCTTGCTGGATGGCTCCCAGACCTATTATTATAGTAAATGTAGAGCAAATAATGCATCATCTGCTATCAGCCTGAATACTTGCTGTCGGATTATTGTCATGATTATATATGATTAGTACATGGACATCTCGTATTAGTGAAACTGATTGGGCAAAGTTCAACCCAGATCTTCAGATATATCGAAAATTTGAATGTTTTAAAAACCATGTTGAGGTATAGTACTAACTGATTGACAAAATTATGCAGTAAGCAGGGCTAATGATGCAGTACTTAAAACAGGAAGTAAACCATGGAGACCTGTGGTTCCTTATGGGACAAGAAATGCAAGGCTTTGGAGAGAGAGAGCCCAGACACTACTAATAAAGATATGAAAATAGTGCCTCTGTAACCTGCCTAGTTAATTATAAATGTGCCCAAGCACAACAAACCTGCGAGAGTCCCGGATTCACTATATATTTTGGTTAAATTCAAAGATTTCCTGAAGTTTTAATACTGAAAAAGATCAAGAAACTAAGTGGTAAAAATGTTCCCTAATCTCTACCTTACCTGAAAGTAGAAAATAAACAACCAGCTAATCATAGAGCCTGATGATGTACCTGATAACTTAGAGGAACATTTTGCAGACATCTTAAAACCAAAGCACTATCCATCAAACTTCAAGTCATTGGCTGCTAAAATAACATTTCAGTTACTTAAAAATAATAACTCTGAAGAATACAATGCCACTTTCACAATGAGGAAATTACAACATGCCTTACCTTCAACCAAAAAACGGCCCGAGGAGAGGGTAACATACTAATGATGTGATTATGATAAAACACCTACCTGATAATACTAGGGAATTTTTTTGAAGAATTTTTAAAAAATCTAGGAGACTGGAGGTCTCCCTAGTACCTGGAAAACTGCTCTATCAGTTCCAGGCTGCAAGCCAGGAAAGAATGGCCTCCAGTTAACAAAATACAGACCAGTAAAACTTAAAAAGCTGCGTTTTTAAATTAATGGACTGGCCTTTCGCGTCCTCCTGCCTTTGATTACGCCCTGATTTCATTCCAGTTTTGCAGTGCAGTCTTTCTCTAGGACAGTAAAGAGCGTGGCAAGTTGTGCCCATTCTTTCTTGGCTGAAGATATGAAACTGCTTATCCTATTCAGTGGCATGAACTAAGTTATTTTATAGTTCAGTCTAAAACAGGCGAAATATGTTTTCTAACAGTTTCTTTTGTGATTCTAATAAAATTTAATATAATCTCCGTCGTTGTTGTTGGTTCCACTGAACCCCCCGTTTATAAAAAAGAGTTAGGTTAATTGGTAGGGGTTCTTGTCGGGTAGGACTTACTATCGTATGTTAAAGTTTGGTTAGGAAGTTCGGATTACTGTACATCACTTTTGAATCGTTTTTGTTATTTTCTCTCGCCGAAAAACCCGTCTCATACCAGTGTTCCCTAATTAATATTAGAAAAAAGGGGTTATAGTGAAATAACCCAGCACTTTTGACGGAAATGAATACAATATCAAATTCGTCATAACCATGTAATAAACTTCTCTTTTACCTTGAGAAATTATAGACTTAACGGTTAAGAATGAACGGTGGTAACAAGATGCAAAAAATAATGTAAATATGTCTTTATGCCAATTCAACAGAAAGTTTTTATGTGCATAATAATGTTCCTGTTTCAGACCACGACTGTGATTTAGAAGAATGCTTGTGCAACAGAGCATGAATGAGTTAATTTTGATGAGAACTAAAATGATGTCCAGTGCAAGAGAAGTAACGGAACAAAGCAGTATTATTTGTCCGACAAGGAGTCTCGGTTTAAAGTAGAGGTATGTTAGATGATAGATACAAGATACTGTACAAGAAATATGAATAAAAAATAAACAGTCTTTAAAAAAAAAAAAAGCAAAACACACTGATGTATACAATTTTTCCAATATCATCTCTTAATAGGGGGTGGCATCATAGGAAAAGCAACACAGTTATCACTACTACATTGCATACTTTGAATGCTGAATTATGGATAAGCACCTGTGCTATGAAACTTCTACAAATTAGGCCACTTCATACACCTGCACAGGAGGCTCATTTCCTGAGAATTGAAGACACTCACATATGCTGTGCCATTTACATTTATTTCACATACATTTTCGTGATTCTTTGACAATATGGCTCTCACTTTCTGATACCGTTTTCACCCCACTTCTCAAATCCTTTCTTAGCCTTTCTCGTTCTTCCCTTCACACTTCTGAATTATTCACTCTTTTCACAAACCTGTTAGCATTTATTCTTTTTACATCATTAATCCATCTTGAAACACTT
Organism: Macrobrachium rosenbergii; assembly: GCF_040412425.1. Lineage (NCBI taxonomy): Eukaryota > Metazoa > Arthropoda > Malacostraca > Decapoda > Palaemonidae > Macrobrachium > Macrobrachium rosenbergii. Next base: position 61,696,635 of record NC_089761.1, read on the forward strand.
TAATCCACCCTGTCACCTATGCTAACCCTTTACTACATCTACAGTTTTCCACATTTCTTACATCCACACTTCACTGCCATAAGGAAGAGTTGGCTCAACAGTTCTTCCATACGAATGTAGGAAGGAAGCGGCCACCTTGTCTTTCATAGTCAATTCAAGTCTCTCTTCTTGAGGCCAGCAGCAGACAAACTGTCAGGTCAGTCTGTTTACTAAGGACTGCTACTGGGATGGTAGCAAGCTCTTCAACCTGGACAACACTGTCCTAGAAAGTGCCAGTTGTTTTAATTATATTGCACCTGTAGACAAGGGAGTACCCAGTAAAAGAGCTGTGAACCCTTAAGTGAAAGGAAGTACCCCCATCTATGGTAGATGAGCTTCAAGGATATTAAGGCCCTCCGTCTCTGATGTCTCTCATTCCATCTTTCCAGCTCTTTTTAGTCTTTTTTATCCTCTTTTCCCCACTACTTCTGAGTGATATACTTTTCACTGACCTATTGTTGTCCATTTCATCATCATGACCCAGTCATCTCAAAATACTCTGATCCGTCCTTTCACCCACGCAGACCCTTTTCCCACTCTATAGAGGGATGAATAAATTTGTTTTTATTTAGCATTTCCCAACGTTTTTGTGTGTGTGTGAGAGAGAGAGAGAGAGAGAGAGAGAGAGAGAGAGAGAGAGAGAGAGAGAGAGTGTGTAATTGTCGTAAGTGAGTGCTTCGGTTGTTGGAAGAGGGATGAGGTCGTTAGTTTGTTTACGGCGCTGTCTGTCTGTGGAATATGTGAAGGATTTTTCGGTTTTAGAGGGAGTCTTTAGTCAGAGCTAGTGCCGGTCAGTGGTTCTTGTGTGGGACAGTTTTTGTCGTATGCTTTTCTGGGAGTTGTTGGTCTTCTTGTTGGTGTGCTGTTTATTTGTGTGTGTGTTCCGTTTTTTTTTGTATTTCCTTGTTGTGTTTGTGGTTGTTTGCGGTTGTGGTTGTTATGGCGGCCTTTATCCATCTCCAGCAACCGAAGATCAGGGTGAGTGTTGTTTGTTGTTTTGTTTGTGGGTTTGAATTCCGCCACAACTCATACATATTTGCAGTTTTCCCAACCTAGAAATTCTTATGCTGTTTATACCATACAATTCAAATAGTTGATCTCAGCAGCTTTCATTTACGTTCACCCTTCACGCATCAGATTGTCGCTGTTTCTTGAGGACTGCCATAGGTTACATACTGGACATTGTTGCCATAGGAAGTGCCAGTGGTTTGTAGTACAGATGTATTACATCGAGTAAATATGTAGTATTTGGGGAACAAGTAGACCTACATGAAGATATCCCAGGATATTCTCATGTAAGCTTGCTAAAGCCGAGAAACAACTACGTTGCTGAGGTGTTCGGCTCCAAGTTGTTTTGCACTAGCTTCACACAAAACATTCGAACAAACTCCTGGCGAACCAGTGACACCATCTGCTATGCACTCAGCATTCAAGACTGGTCTTGCCGAATCCTCTATTGCATCTCTTACCTCTGTTTATGAAGCAGTGTGCAATGGCAGCTCATTCCCTGATTTACCTGGACTCATTATTCCTGCTCCTTTTGCATCCCCAGCCAAAGTCGATTCTCCACGACGTTCAAATAGAATTATACGAATACCTCAATATTTACCTTGTGCAGTTAAAATTAAATGGCGGGGTGAATGTAATAATAATTCATTTACATATATTTTAATCTTTATTAGGTTTCTGGAAAGAAAACTATCATGCCAGCTTTGTCTGTCCGTCCGCACATTTTCTTAAAAACTACTGAGGTTAGACGGCTGCAAATTGGTATGTTGATCATCCACCATCCAATCATAAAACATACCAAATTGCGGCCCTCTAGCCTCAGTAGTTTTTATTTCATTTAAGGTTAAAGTTAGCCATAATCGTGCTTCTGGCAATGATATAAGCCAGGCCACCACCGGGCAGTGGTTAGTGTCATGGGCCGCGGCTCATACAGCATTATACCGAGACCACCGAAAGATGGATCTATTTGCGGTGGCTTTTATTATACGATGTACAGAAAACTCGACTGCACCGAAGAAACTTCGACACATTTTTACTTGTTTACCAGTGGCCCGGTTGACAAGCCTATTCATCTGAAGGCTTATCTGTTTAAGCAATAATTGTATAATGCCCACAGGAACCGAATTCTGGTCTGGCACAGGGACTAAAACCACAGAAGTATTTTCCATCTACTTCTGTGAAGAATTTTGTGGAAGTGACTCCTCTGAACTTGATCACTTATTTTGTTATTTCTATCTTTAATACGAGTATCTTCAAATAACTACAGATTTGCACCGACAAAAAGAAGGCATTCTGTGCAAGTAAATGGCTTCAGTAGAATGCAAACCTTGCCAGTAAGAAAGGCCTATCTGAAACTGATATACTGTACTTTGTGTCAGTAGAGAACAGATAGAATCTCATTAAATTCATCAAGAAGTGATGAGATCGACAAAGAAGAATAACTGAACCATTTCTAGAAGAAAGTGAACGCCTATTACCGTCTTTGGTACTTGGAAATCATCATAATTCGAGAAAAGCAGTTAAAAGCACACAAACAGAAAAAGAATTAAAGACCTGCTTAATATATCAATTATTTTACATTGCATCGGTCTTTTTGTGGCATAATCGACTTACCGTCAGGTAAATGACACAAATGGTAAGAGTTTAGAGAAGAATCGAATAGTTTTCGGATGCGCTATTTTTATTTTTTTAATTTTTTTTGTGGAAAAGTAATTTTGCCGATATAGTAGTAAATTTTGTCTTGGGTTGTTACGGGAAATTTACTTTTGGCCTCTCGGGCCCCCTCCCCCAAAACTACCTTCCCATACTGCAATGACGATCAGGCTTCATTTTTTCAGTGTGAAATTAACACTAGATTTGGACTTGAAGCCACACGCGCCAGGCTCTGGTTAACACCCTCGTCGGCAGAGGCTCATGCACCACAGAGTGAGAGAGACAGAGCCACAGAAACCTTGACGAAGAGGATGCAAGTTTGATAAGAAAATTTTAAAGAAGCATCATTTCACATAAAAACATAACATTCAAAGCAACAAAATCAAAAGAATTATTTAATGATTCTTATTACTAACGGAAAGGAAATCTCTTCTCTTTTAATGGTTATTTTATTCACGACACAGACGACGACGCCGCATCGATATTCAGGGCCTCATTAGAATGAAAAATAATATTTTTCACAAGATATTATTCAATCAATGCTCCATTCATTTTTATAGGTAAAGAGCAGGAAAGTCATGAATGATGGAATATAACAGAGACTTTGCGTCACACGCATACGAGGCAATAATATAATATATATATGTATATATATAATATATATATATATATATAATATATATATATATATATATATATATAATATATATATATATATATATATATATATATATATATATATATATATATATATATATATATATATATATATATATGCAGTATGCATATATATGTATATGTATATGTATATATATATAATATATATATATATAATTATATATATATAACTGGTTATGTTGTCGTTTCTAGAGAACTTCAATTTAAGGAGGAACAGGATAACCAGAAGACGTGATAAATTGCAGACATTATTATTTCTCAGAAATTAACAGAGGCACAGCCGAGCTTCCGGGAATACACAACTTTTCCCATCATCAGGGTCACTTATCTATAGAATGACATGAAAAATAAAGAGAAACAGTAAGAAAACTATGCTGATTGAATAAATCTAAAAGTATTAAAACAGTTATAATTGACAAAACTTTAAAATACATAATAATATAAAGTAAAAAAAGGAAAATAAAAACCTAAGTTAACTGCAAAAGAGCAATGACTAAGTAATAGGAAATCACGTACTAAACAGAAATCGTCAAATAAAATCACTGAGAAGATAGATACTGAGAGAGAGAGAGAAAAAAAAAATAATGAATATTCAAAATAAAAATGATAATGTAGTACAAAGTACTGGAGAACCTGCTGTTCATGTCGTAGTTAAATGACAACTGGGCGAGTTAGAAGACTGCGAATGGAAGAGGGTGAAATGGTGTGGAGAAAAAAGAAAAAGAAAAAAGCAAACTATGCAATGAACAATGGAACAGAGGTGGTTTGGCTATTGAGTGTTGGTGATTGTTGTTTAATATGGAGGGACTCTAAAAAGGGAAGCGAATGGCTGTTTTTTGTTTGTCCAAGTATTTGAAAATCACTGTATTGTGTGTAATGGTGGCAGGATATAGCATGAAGTCTAATGGCACTATTTTCTTTTTTGCTTAAAGCTAAGCTTGTACGGTAGCTGACACCCCTATGAGAGTCGATGCGCACCTTAAGTAGGCGCTTGGTACATCCCACATAGGTCCCAAAATTACATTTAGGGCAATTAAACTTGTAAACAATGCAGGTACGCATCAACTCCGGGAGGGTGTCTTTCACGCGGAACAGTCTTCCGACTGTAAGAGGGTTATTAAAAGTAAATCTGAAGTCAACATACGGATACAGATGGCTCAAGAGTGACAATAATTTTCGTTTGATTAGGAAAGAATCGTTAGTGAAGGGTAGAGAAACATGCATTATCTTTTTGGGAACGGTGCAGACTACAGATTTTGGCTTAAAAACATTGTCTAAAAAATTTTTAACGATTTTATTGAACATGTTCAAGGAATAGCAATTATTCTTAAAATACGTCTCTAAAAACTGACCTTCCAGGTGAAAGTTATTCCAGTTGGAACAAAGGGAAAAGGCTCGATGGATCAGAGTTCTACACGAATTAGCCTTGAAAACAAGGGGACAATGACTAAAAAAGTTTAACCCAAGGCCGGTAAACGTTTTCTTTCTAAAAATGCCGGTCATAAAATTTCCCTCAGATCGAGAGACCAAAATATCTAAAAAGGAAGTACAGCATGGCCATTACATTTCTTTTCCATAGTAAAAGTAATATTGGGATGAAAGGAGTTGATGAAATCTAAAAACAACTGGGCATGACATTCTTCAGTAAAAAGTAAGAAAGCATTGTAAGGACGGGATTGAGTGATATACTGGCTGGGTGTTGACTGGTTTATTGGTGATTAATTACTGAATGAATGTACATGTTGTTTTAGATTTAGCTGGCCTTGTGCCAGCACGGGCTCTTGCTCCTAGAGCAGCCAATCTTCGAAGGTGTTATTGGCCTGTGCGAGCCGCAAAGTAGCATCTACACACAGACAGTGCAAAACAGAGGTAATGTTTCGGACTTCTGTGTTTGTCAGCAGACAAACAGATGGCGATTGTGAGAGACATAATAAATGTACAGTGATAAAACATATATCAATGAAAAGGCCAGGAAATTATACATTTGGCCAGTTATATGAGATTCGAGACGGATTAATAAATACAATGCAGTAGCATAATATATGTGAAATGGCGAGACGTTTGGCGTCTTCACAAACAGAAACATATATCCAGTTTGATACAGAAGATTCGGTGGAACATTATGAGTACATGATCGGAATGCTTGCATGGCAATGCAAGTAGTGGTGATTGTACATATATCAAGACAACAATGGTTAGTGAGAAACAGACGGAAATATTGTATGGTAGAAGTTGCGTTCCTTGAGAGAAAATGGGGTGTTCTTGTTCCCTCTCTGTCTGGGTCCCTCCGAAGATATGACGCACGAACGTACACACGCATGTGCTCGAAAGAGACCGCCATTGGCGCGATGGATGGGTCTCTTATAATACCGCCCCCCCCCCCATCAAGCAAGGTATCGATGCGGAAATCATTTTGCTGACAATTGGAATTGGCTTGAAGGGCTTGGGCTAGGGGCGGGTAGGAGGCTGAAGGGCGGCGCCGGCCGGCAGGAACTCGAGGAGGACGGGAGTGGGTTGAAGGATGACGTTGGATGATCCTTTGGTAGCCAGCTCAAGGGGGACGGCAGTAGGCTGAAGGCTGATCCTTCGGTAGCCGGCTCGAGGGCTGAATGATGACAGTGGCTGATCCTTCGGTAGCCAGCTCGAGGCGGGGGCGGCAGCAGGCTGCCTGGAGGTGGAGGCGTCCAGGGCTCCAGTGGTGGGGTGGGTTATCTCGGAGGGTCGGACATCTACTGAGAACTTGGGAACGGCGGGAGGCGGTGAAGGGTCTGTTGGAGCGTGGGTCATCATCTTGGGTCGGCCGTCTGCAGTCAGCTCCTTCGTGTCACTCCGGGGTCACCAGTGTAAGGAAGGAATTGAGTGACATACTGGCTGGGTGTTGACTGGTTTATTGGTGGTTCCTTACTGAATGAATGTACATGTTGTTGTTTTAGATTTAGCTGGCCTTGTGCCAGCACGGGCTCTTGCTCCTAGAGCAGACCGTAACTCTATGTTGATGATGAGTCTGTGAGATGGGTAGGTTGGATGAAAACTTTATTATGACGCATAAAAGTGATTTTGGTGGGGGTATGAATGTACAGAATCTTCAAAGCTGTTATTGGCCTGTGTGAGCCGCAAAGTAGCATCTACACACAGACAGTGCAAACAGAGGTAATGTTTCGGACTTCTGTGTTTGTCGGGAGACAAACAGGTGGCGATTGTGAGAGACATAAAAACGTACAGTGATAAAACATTTATCAATGGAGAGGCCAGGAAATTCTACATATGGCCAATTGCATGAGATTTGAGACAGATTAATGAATACAATGCAGTAGCATGATATATGTGAAATGGCGAGACGTTTGGCGTCTTCACAAACAGAAATGTACACACAGTTTGATACAGAAGATTCGGTGGAACATTATGAGTACATGATCGGAATGCTTGCATGGCAGTGCAAGTAGTGGTGATTGTACATATATCAAGACAACAATGGTTAGGGAGAAACAGACGGAAATATTGTATGGTAGAAGTTGCGTTCCTTGAGAGAAAACGGGGTGTTCTTGTTCCCTCTCTGTCTGGGTCCCTCCGAAGATATGACGCACGAACGCACACACGCATGTGCTCGAAAGAGACCGCCATCGGTGCGATGGATGGGTCTCTTATAATACTGCCCCCCCCTCCCCCCCACAAGCAAGGCATCGATGCGGAAATCATTTTGCTGACAATTGGAATTGGCTTGAAGGGCTTGGGCTAGGGGCGGGTAGGAGGCTGAAGGGCGGCGCCGGCCGGCAGGAACTCGAGGAGGACGGGAGTGGGTTGAAGGATGACGTTGGATGATCCTTTGGTAGCCAGCTCAAGGGGGACGGCAGTAGGCTGAAGGCTGATCCTTCGGTAGCCGGCTCGAGGGCTGAAGGATGACGGTGGCTGATCCTTCGGTAGCCAGCTCGAGGCGGGGGCGGCAGCAGGCTGCCTGGAGGAGGCGTCCAAGGCTCCAGTGGTGGGGTGGGTCATCTCGGAGGGTCGGACATCTACTGAGAACTTGGGAACGGCGGGAGGCGGCGAAGGGTCTGTTGGCGCGTGGGTCATCATCTTGGGTTGGCCGTCTGCAGTCAGCTCCTTCGTGTCACTCCGGGGTCACCAGTGTAAGGATGGAATTGAGTGACATACTGGCTGGGTGTTGACTGGTTTATTGATGGTTCCTTACTGAATGAATGTACATGTTGTTGTTTTAGATTTAGCTGGCCTTGTGCCAGCACGGGCTCTTGCTCCTAGAGCAGACCGTAACTCTATGTTGATGATGAGTCTGTGAGATGGGTAGGTTGGATGAAAACTTTATTATGACGCATAAAAGTGATTTTGGTGGGGGTATGAATGTACAGAATCTTCAAAGCTGTTATTGGCCTGTGCGAGCCGCAAAGTAGCATCTACACACAGACAGTGCAAACAGAGGTAATGTTTCGGACTTCTGTGTTTGTCGGGAGACAAACAGGTGGCGATTGTGAGAGACATAAAAAACGTACAGTGATAAAACATTTATCAATGGAGAGGCCAGGAAATTCTACATATGGCCAATTGCATGAGATTCGAGACAGATTAATGAATACAATGCAGTAGCATGATATATGTGAAATGGCGAGACGTTTGGCGTCTTCACAAACAGAAATGTACACACAGTTTGATACAGAAGATTCGGTGGAACATTATGAGTACATGATCGGAATGCTTGCATGGCAGTGCAAGTAGTGGTGATTGTACATATATCAAGACAACAATGGTTAGGGAGAAACAGACGGAAATATTGTATGGTAGAAGTTGCGTTCCTTGAGAGAAAACGGGTGTTCTTGTTCCCTCTCTGTCTGGGTCCCTCCGAAGATAAACGCACACACGCATGCTCGAAAGAGACCGCCATCGGTGCGATGGATGGGTCTCTTATAATACTGCCCCCTCCCCACAAGCAAGGCATCGATGCGGAAATCATTTTGCTGACAATTGGAATTGGCTTGAAGGGCTTGGGCTAGGGGCGGGTAGGAGGCTGAAGGCGGCGCCGGCCGGCAGGAACTCGAGGAGGACGGGAGTGGGTTGAAGGATGACGTTGGATGATCCTTTGTAGCCAGCTCAAGGGGACGGCAGTAGGCTGAAGGCTGATCCTTCGGCAGCCGGCTCGAGGGCTGAAGGATGACGGTGGCTGATCCTTCGGTAGCCAGCTCGAGGCGGGGCGGCAGCAGGCTGCCTGGAGGAGGCGTCCAAGGCTCCAGTGGTGGGGGTGGGTCATCTCGGAGGGTCGGACATCTACTGAGAACTTGGGAACGGGCGGGAGGCGGCGAAGGGTCTGTTGGCGCGTGGGTCATCATCTTGGGTCGGCCGTCTGCAGTCAGCTCCTTCGTGTCACTCCGGGGTCACCAGTGTAAGGATGGAATTGAGTGACATACTGGCTGGGTGTTGACTGGTTTATTGATGGTTCCTTACTGAATGAATGTACATGTTGTTGTTTTAGATTTAGCTGGCCTTGTGCCAGCACGGGCTCTTGCTCCTAGAGCAGACCGTAACTCTATGTTGATGATGAGTCTGTGAGATGGGTAGGTTGGATGAAAACTTTATTATGACGCATAAAAGTGATTTTGGTGGGGGTATGAATGTACAGAATCTTCAAAGCTGTTATTGGCCTGTGCGAGCCGCAAAGTAGCATCTACACACAGACAGTGCAAACAGAGGTAATGTTTCGGACTTCTGTGTTTGTCGGGAGACAAACAGGTGGCGATTGTGAGAGACATAATAAACGTACAGTGATAAAACATTTATCAATGGAAAGGCCAGGAAATTCTACATATGGCCAATTGCATGAGATTCGAGACAAATTAATGAATACAATGCAGTAGCATGATATATGTGAAATGGCGAGACGTTTGGCGTCTTCACAAACAGAAACATACATACAGTTTGATACAGAAGATTCGGTGGAACATTATGAGTGCATGATCGGAATGCTTGCATGGCAATGCAAGTAGTGGTGATTGTACATATATCAAGACAACAATGGTTAGGGAGAAACAGACGGAAATATTGTATGGTAGAAGTTGCGTTCCTTGAGAGAAAACGGGGTGTTTTTGTTCCCTCTCTGTCTGGGTCCCTCCGAAGATATGACGCACGAACGCACACACGCATGTGCTCGAAAGAGACCGCCATTGGTGCGATGGATGGGTCTCTTACAGTATCATCTACATAGCGTCTATAAAATATGGGTTTAAAAGTATCTGGGTACTGATTAAAGAATTGTTCTTCTAAATGGCACAAAAATACTAGCGAAAGAAGGTCCTAAGGGATAGCCCATGGCCATACCATCAATTTGCTTATAAACTTTCCCATTAAAAATAAAATGAGTATCAATGACCGAGTTCCAAGAGTTTTTTGAAATTACTTCTCGTAAAGCCGTGGTAAATGGTATCCGGGTTGGGGAATAAATTTCCGAGGATAATATCAGTGGTTTCGAAAACAGGGACATTAGTAAATAAGGAGTGAACTTCAAAACTAACCATGAACGTATGTGGATTTTGCGCAAGAATGTCGTGGATTTTGCGCAAGAATGTCGGGGACAAAAGAAGAAGAATTTTGCAGGGTGAAACGGTTACTCGTTACGTGACTGAGAAGGGGAACAAGGTACTTAGCTATTTCGAAATTAGGTGAGTTGTAAGCAGCAAGTATTGGTCGAAGGTAAAGGTGTAGTTATACTGAACCTCGATGATTACATTGAAAAAATGAATTGTATTTTGTCCGACTCCAGTAAATTCTCTGAAGTAGGTGCTCCTGAATTTATTACCGTTTTTAAAATTGAAGATAAAATTAATCGTACTTTGAAGCAGCTTAAAGATGACTCCGCTATTCCTGAAAGCACCTATAATTCTCTTTTCCGTTCAGGATCTTCTTTTGCTACCTTATATGGACTCTCTAAAGTTCACAAGAATGGCATTCCCCTTCGACCAATACTTGCTGCTTACAACTCGCCTAATTTCGAAATAGTTAAGTACCTTGTCCCCCTTTGATCGTGGGACTATGTTGGATGCACGGAGACTGCTGAGGTTTCGCATTGAAGTACACAGAGGACTTAGTTTTAGAACTGGTAGTAGGCTGTCCAACCCTGAACATTCCAACATAAGAAATCACTCCAAAACATGTAACACCTACAAAGAATGCAAAGACTTCAAGTTGTTGGAAGGGTTAACAATGAAACTGGCCTGAACATTTTAGAATCTCTTTTCATAGAAAGGAGAGTTCTAACTCTAAATACCCAGTTGTCTTCTACGCAATTGTTTGTAGCCTAATTTGATGTTTTGCAGACTGTTGTCATTATTTTTCAGAATGTTTCCTTTCAGTCTGCTCACTTCCACTGCTCGGGTGGGTTCTTGTGTGCAGTTATGTGTTGAATCTGTTTTCCTGTTTATCTTTTATCTCATACTTTTGATTGATTTTCTGTGTTTTAGTTTTTTTCAGTATAACTTATATGAATGTTTTGAAATGTAAAGTTAAACTATTATAGTGTCTAAAATTTTATCAGCCTGGAAAATGCGACCGGAAAGTACGTCGTGAAACGTCGGCCAATAAACTGTTTTATGTACAATGCCTGTCCCTGCACTTCACGTATATATATATATATATATATATATATATATATATATATATATATATATATATATATATATATATATATATATATATATATATATATATGTATGTATGTATGTGTGTACGTATGTATTTATGTATATTATATTTTAGCTCTCCCATACAATCTTCGTTTCCTTTTCACATTAGCTTTGCTCGCTACACCCATTAATACATTACCCAAAAAGGATTAAGAGTAAATTAAACAAAATGGTGCAGAAGTCATTTAAACATGATTAAATTTGAAATGGTAATTGCCATCTATTTATAAGATTATCAAAATAAGTAAAATAGCAACAATCTGCTTTTGTCATAACAGTCAAGTGGGACGAGATGGTAACAAACTCCCGTTGCGGGTTAGTGCCATCAATGGACCTCACGAGGTGCACAGTAGGCATTACTTAAAGTTATTTACAGCGTCACTTCGGCCCTTGCTGCAACCCCTTTCATTCCTTTTACTGTACCTGTATTCATATTATCTTTCTTCAGTCTTAATTTCCACCCTCTCCTAACAATTGTTTCAGAGTGCAACTGCTTTGAGGTTTTCCACCTTTTACAACTTGAAAACCTTTTTACTCTCAATTTCCCTTTCAGCGCTGAATGACCTCATAGGTCCCAGTTGCAATTGCAGTTCTACGAACTTTACAGTATTTGTCCACACTAAGGAATCATATAACATATTTCCTTATAACAAGATTCTTTTCCAGTTTCTAATCAAGAAATACTAATTACATTTGCTTATCCTGCTGTCTTTTGTTTTACAGTACCATTGTTTCTCTCTCTCTCTCTCTCTCTCTCTCTCTCTCTCTCTCTCTCTCTCTCTCTCTCTCTCTCTCTCTCTCTCCTTACTAAATCAGTCTCCTCATTACTCAGTCTCATCACTGCTCATAATTCTTGAGTTTTTATCTCCATACTTAATCTGGGTTGGCCGTCTTTTGTTCCTTGTTTGTCTTATTGTATGATGAAACCAGGCGAGTATTCTTTAATTTTAGCCTCTTTCACAACGATCAAGCGGTTTGATTGTGTGCTGAGCTAAACACCTAATTAAACGTAAAAATAAAACAAACAGGTTGCGCATTCACTCTCATTAACATTATTACTGCAGTGATTAATCGTTTTGAATATTTAGGAAAGCGCTTGTATACATGAATTTCATTGTGTCAAATCTTCTTTTTTTTATAGAAGATAGTTGATTAAGTGTTAGCTTTTGGTTTATCTGTATATTACCGATAGTCGACTGGCGGTAATACAAGAGGTCAAAAGCACCATCTATATTTAGAAGTTTCACCGGCTGATTATCGCTGTCACTTGAATGCAAGGCCAAATCTTAAGGTGGTTCTGTTTAATTAAGCTGTCTATTGAGTTGTGACTGAGATGCTTAAAAAGTCTTTTACCCATCTGTTTTCAGTCATCAATTCACAATTGAATCTTTACTTACAAGAGTTTGCCTTATTTCGTTATCAAATGTATTAGATGGCCTTCTGTTTAATAAATGAATGATATTTCATTTGTACTTCGTGGTCTATTCTATTTTTCTAATGATCTTGTTTTGTCATATTTCTCTTTGTTTATATTCGTTAATTTACTTTTCACTTTTTAGCTGCCTTGGATGATCAACTCCTACACCAAATATATAGTTCTTGTGCATCCAGTCTCATTTATTCTTCATCTGTGTTATGTTGTTGTTTAGCCAATCTTCATTTTAGCAGAAATATAGTTGTGAAGCTATTTAATTGTGACATGTTGGTGCATTTCAGTAGTATATTACCCAGCATAAGGAATGTTCAAGAGGCAGCGCTCTAAATTACATTTGTCCTCCACGGTCAGTTTCAGTCTTTAATCTTTATTCTTCCTGTGGCAAAGCCTATGGTCGGTAATGTATGGCCCTTGGTAAGGTATACTCATTGCCTGTTTAAAATTAGTTTTTCAAACTGTGGTCTTTCCATTTTTTGGGACATACATGTTGTCGTATATTACGTTACATGGTTGCTGGTAATCATCAGAATTATGTCAATAGATAGATAACAATTGTTGTAGCATTTGCAAATTACAACAAAAGTGTAGACACTTTGGTATGAAGTTTTGAAATTGGGTTCATCTGGCAGAAATGAACACAGAATATCAAAGATGTAGCATTCAGGATTAGTTTTGTTGAAACAGCAGTGATGCAGTCACAACAGTACTGGCATTAAACGATTAAGATAAAATAAGCACTACTGCTCAGTCTAGACAACTACTGTCTTTGGCAAATGAATGCCGAACTTTGGATGCCCTGCCAACTTCAGGTGACTGAGAGCGTTTTAACTCTCATCATCGATTGCTTTCGGTGGCGGTTGCTTTGTATTTAGGACCAAATCAAAAGGTCACCAATAGGTTTACATAGCATAAGTATGAGAGCCCTTTTTTTGTGGGGCCCCTGGACAGCTTCCTAACTTGTCCACACCTAAATCCGGCGCTGGCTAAGGGGAGCTATGGCCACTAGCTGCTTTATTCGTGATATATTCAGTTGTCTGTCTTCTTTCAAACTGATTTTTCAGTCCATATTTATCAACTTGCTTTCTTATGATAGTTCTCTTAATCATCCAGTTCAAGCAGTGCCCCAAAGCCCAAACAAAAATGAGTCTTTTATTTAGTAAAAGATGCAACTTTGTCTTGCACTGAATGTAGGCTTGGCAAAAATTTCAAGCCTTTAGCTGAGAGCCTAAGGAGGAACATGACACTTGCCTCCCGGAGTCCTCGCATTTCAGTTTAGTTGAATAGAAATGTTGGTGTAACACCTCATGGTTCATGTGATCTCAAGTTAAATTTAGTGTCACACCTTTGCCCTTAAACGACATTACATTCGTTCACTTTCTGCAATATTTTGTGAGTACTTGCAGAAAAATGAGTTCATAAAATCAGAGAGTAGAGTGCTAGTGGTTAGGGAAGAGCACAAAAGATTACCATCAACTCTATTTCTGGTAAAATTGTCCACTTGGTAGTTGTTGCGTGTTAACCTTGCTAGGATATTGCGCATGCGGGAGCTCTGCTTGCCTCTGGTGCATTGTGGATTGTGATTGGAGAAGAATCCCGCCAGATTTTATAGCCATAAGATGTGTAAAGTCCCCGCTTAACGGGTTTTCTATAGTGAACCTCCCGTTTTCTACGGTGCCTTTCCCACAAGCTTAGGTCACGCAAATAGCCACATTTTTATCTATGTAAATATGTATCTGTTATTGATTCATTTGTGCTTGTTTATGTTGTACATGTGTCAGAACATTATTGTGTCAATTTGTGTACTTTTATCTTTACATGTTATTTGTATTTATCTGTCCTGTTTCACATTGAGAACAATTGACCTTGGGTCACCTGTATCCTATTGTATGCCTTTGTATGACGTCCGCGCGCTGCTTTATAAGCGACCTGCTTCCCTGACGGAGATCCTGAAGGGCCACCCGAAGGCCTTAGTGTGGGGACCCGACCAGCAGCAGGCCTTCTCCCTGACGAAGGCCGCCCTTGTCAAGGCAACCGCCTTGGCCCACCAGGACCCCAGCGCCCCCTCCAGCTGACGACGGACGCCAGCAGCGTCGCCTGTGGGGCCATCCTGGAACAGGTCACTGCCGGAGCCCCCAGCCTATCGCCTTCTTCAGCAAGAAGTTCAGCCCCACAGAGTCCCACTACAGCACCTTCGACAGAGAACTTTGCGCAGTGTATTGGGCGGTACGTCACTTCAATTCCTCCTGGAGGGTATGCCCTTCACAATTTGGACGGACCACCAGCTGCTGGTCCACGCCTTCACAAAGCAGGGGGACGCATGGTCTTCCAGGCAGCAGCGACATCTTGCGGCCATCGTGGAGTTCACCTGCACAATCAAGTACCTCCCTGGTAGGAAGAACCCTGTAGCAGACACCCTCTTGAGGATCGAGCTCAATGTGGTGCAGCTCGAGATCGACTACGAGGACCTCGCCTGGGAGCAGACCGCTAACCCAGAGATTCCAGCCTACCGCATCACCATCACGTCGCTCAAGTGGAAGGGCGTGCCCCTCGCCCTTGGGGGGCCATCACTGGTGAGCGATGTAAGCACCAGCCACTCCCGCCCGCTAGTACCCGCCTCCCGCCGCCATCTGGTGTTCGATGTCATCCACGGGCTGTCCCAACCCCACCTGGGCAAGACGACGGCCAAGCTGTTGGCAGAGAAGTTTGTCTGGCACAGTATGTGGAAGGACGCGACGGCCTGGGTGAGGCAGAGCATCCGGTGCCAGACCAGCAAAGTAGGGCGCCACACCGAGTCGGGGGTGGGTGAGCTTCCCCAGCCGGGGAGATGGTTTGGACACTTCCATGTCGACGTGGTAGGCCCCTTCCCCCATCAGGTGGGGCCAGGTATCTCCTGACGATCGTCGACTGCTTCACCAGGTGGCTCGAGGTTATGCCCATGCAAGAAGCCACCGCCAGTGCGTGCGCTGAGGCCCTCCTCACCAGCTGGATCAGCCGGTTCGGTGTCCTGGACCACATAACCACTGACAGGGACCGCCCTGGCACGCCTGCTGGGGACCTCTCACCACAGTACCACCGCTTACAACTCTGCGCCAACGGATTGGTGGAAAATTCCACAGGTCCCTGAAGGCGTCCCTCATGGCCCACTGCACCGCCGAAGATTGGAAGTACCAGCTGCCTTGGGTCCTCCTCGGGCTGAGGACCGCCCCAGAGCCAACGGCGACCTGTCCACAGGCAGAGAAAGTCTACGGGGAGCCTCTTGTAATCCCAGGCAAACTCATCACGGGAGATCGCCACAACCTGACAATCTAGAGGCTCCGTGACACGGTCAGAAAGTTCGCCCCCTGCCAGCGGACGTATACCGATAGGACGTCACTTTTCACGCCTCCCGGCCTGTCCTCCACCACCCACGTCTTCGCCAGGAGCGACGCCGTCCGCCCGCCCTTAACCAGGTCTTACTAGGGACCCTTCCGCATGCTGGAGAGGAACGACAAAGCATTCCGGCTGGCCATGCATGGGAAGGATGACAGGGTGTCTGTAGACCGCCTCAAGCCCGCCCTGTTGGAGGAAGACGTCGACAATACCACGCAGCGCCCTCCGTGGGAACCGTCGCCCCCGCAGCCAGCCCAACCCAAGAGAAAGTCACTTGGCCGCCCCTGGAAGGAACCGGATCCAGACAGCGCCACAGCCAGCTGCTCCCGCTCACACTGCACCCCCCGGCTGACTTCGCGGAACCACGGCACTCTCCAGCGGCCCAGCAGATACCTAATTTGATCAAACGTTACTTATGTCTTGCGGGGGGGCGGGGGGAGTATTGTAAAGTCCCCATTCAATGGGTTTTCTAATAGTAAACCTCCCGTTTTCTTTGGTGCCTTTTCCACAAGCTTAGGTTACACAAATAGCCAAATTTTTATCTGTGTAAATACTTATCTGTTGTTGATTCATTTGTGCCTGTTTATGTTGTACATGTGTCAGAACATTATTGTGTCAATGCTTGTACTTTTATCTTTACATGTTATTTGTATTTATCTGTCCTGTTTCACATTGAGAACAGTTGACTTCGGGTCACCTGTATCCTATTGTATGCCTTTGTATGACGTCTGCACGCTGCTTTATAAGCGGCCTGCTTTCTTAATAAACCAGCAGTACATGTCCTCCTGCTCTCTTTTTTGCACCTCTTACAGATGTATCAAGATGTGACCATTAAAGCCAACGGTTAGCCAGCTGTATTATTAACCCTCTACCTCAGGCCACTACCGCCACCACGTAATAATTGGCGACAAGATTTAGTACCCGAAGGCAGAGAAAATCGTATGGTAGCCATGTTGTTGGCATTTTGGTGGTTTGTTCATCATCTGGATTGCCAAGCGGCCGCAGTGGTGCCGGCCACCACAGAATGGCGTCTGGGCAACGTAACAAATGAATAGTTTGCAGTGGCTAATGTTTTTTTGATTTTAGCTTATGGAAATGAATTGTCGTTTCATAGCCTATTATGGTAGCAGTATGCTTAAGCTACTGTGATTTTGGTTGTCCTTTTGACTTGTCTTGTGGCCTACATTAGGTTACTCTGTGTTTGCTTAGGCTATGACGGTTTTGTTACATTAAGGTAATTAGGCCTCGTTGCTTATGGATTATTGTATTATGTTACTGGTACGTATCCTGCAATATGTTTATTAAATAATTCAGGAACCTGCAGTAATGGTTTTGTTTAATCCAAGTTAATTACCTTTGATTTATATGTAATAATAAGTCTGGTACTGAAGTGTAGTGGATATGGCTACTCCACAGATTAAAATTGATCCATTTAACCCCTCCAAATTTTCTTTTGAATCATGGTTGAGTTTATTGGAAGCAAATTTTGCTTACATGTCTATAACTGACAGTGTTAAAAAGAAGAGCGTTCTTTTGGTGTATGTTGATAGTATGATACTGAAGTGCTTGCAGTTCTATGTTATATATGTGCACCAGATTTGCCACATGCTGAAACATATGAACAGTTGTTAGTTTTGCTCAAGGCACATTATGATATTAAACCTAGCTACCACAGAAGTTTACTAACTTTCCAGCAAAGATGGAAAAAAAGGAGGAGAGTCTTTGAAAGCTTTGTATGCTGACCTGAAATCTTAGGCAAAAGATTGTGCGTTTGGTACACAGTTTGATGCTCGAGTGAGAGACCAGTTGTTTATGGCTTTAGAGTTTAGAGCATTAGAGCATGAAGTTTATTTTGCCAATTTGGTTGTTGGAAACTTAGATTTAAAGTCCATGATCTCTATTCAGATTTTTGAAAGGGTTTTGCATTTAGAGAAGCTTTTGTTTCTGAAAAGTCATCCCCTGTACAACAGGTGGAGTCATTTTTTAAGGAATCTGTATTTTGTAAACATTGTGGATACCCTCATGATATTGTGAAATGCCGTTTTAAAGATAGGGTATGAAAATAAGAATTCAATTCTTTGTGGCAAAGATTTGATGGGTAAAATTGGTATTTACTTGATGGTCATAGTTAATTCGTCTAAAGTAAATAAGATTGACAGAAATGTTCAGGATTTGTTTGATAACTACGAGGTGGACCCTAAGAAATCAATTGTAGGTTTGGTTGCCAAAATTCATGTGAAAGGTGATTCACTACCTAAGTTTAGAAAGCACAGAACTGTTCCTTTTCATTATAAGTCTATGGTTGAAAATGGTTTGCTGACTTGGGTTAATGATGATAAATTCAGTCTATCAGTTCAACTGAATGGGCAGCTCCTATTGTTACTGTTATGAAATCTGATAACTCGGTTCGTGTTTGTGGTGATTTCAAGGAGTTAAATCAATGTCTAGATTGTGATCAGTATCCATTGCCAAAGATTGATGAATTATTACCAGAGATTGGTAAAGGGAAAATATTTTCCACTGTTTATTTAAAACATGCTTACTTACAAATGCCAGTGGATGAAGAAAGCCAGAAGTACTTGGTAATTAATACCCATAAGGGTTTATTTAAGTTTAAAAGGTTATCTTTTGGCCTTTCTTCTTCCCCTGCTATTTTTCAAAGGTTTATTGCTGTTTGTTATCAGATGTTGATGGTGTTGGTGCATATTTAGATGAAATAATTATCAGAGGAGAAACTGAAGAGGAGCATGACCTTAGATTTAGTAAAGTCTTAGATATTTTGCAAGAGCATAATATTCAGATTAATAGTAAAAAGTCTGCCGTCAAGCTACCTTCATTAGAATATTTGGGTTATATTTCAGGTGAAGGTGTTAGACCTTCTGCTAAAAAGTTTCAAGCTATATTTGATGCTCCATCTCCCACTTCTGTTGCAGAAGTTCAGTCATTTCTTGGTATGGTTACGTATTACTGGAAGCTTATCCAGAATTCCTCTAGTAAGTGTGCTCCCTTGTATGGCCTGTTGAAAAAGAATGCAAAGTTCAAATGGAGTAAAATTGAACAAACTGCTTTTGAAACTGTGAAAAAGATTTGGCTGAAAGTCCATTGTTATGTAATTATGATGGAGAAAATTCATTGATTGTGGAAGCTGATGCTTCAACCATTGGAGTTGGTGGTGTTTTGTTACAGAAAATTGATGGGAAAGAGGTTCTCGTATGTTTTGTGAGTAAAAAACTGACATCAGCTGAACGGAACTATGCTCAGATAGATCGAGAAGGCCGTGCATTGGTAGGAAGTTTGAAGCTAGGACTAACCACAAACCATTACTTGGCTTATTTGGTAAAGGACGTCAAATTCCACACCAAACCAATGCATGCATTCAGCGTTGGGCTTTACTGTTACCTCAGTATGATTTTGACCTTGTCTATAAGGCAGGCAGAGAGAATGTTGTGGCAGATGCACTTAGTAGGTTACCTATTAAGGATGATACTGAGTTTCACATCATTGTTGAATATATTAAGCTGGTAGAAGCAGTAGATTTTGATATTTCTTTTCAGGTTATACAGAAATGTACTAGAAGGGATGAAGTTTTAAATGAAATCGTTCAGTGCATTAAGTTTGGTTGGTCTAAAGGGGATCCAAGATTGTCTGAGTATGGCTCCGCAGAAAATTGATCTTAGTGTATATGATGATGTAGTACTGTATAGAAACAGAATTGTCATACCTACTCTATTGAGGTGTAAAGTGTTGGATCACTTACATAGTGGTCATAATGGTATAAATGTCATGAAAGCAGTAGCTAGGAATTGGGTTTGGTGGCCTAAGATTGATCAAGATATTGCAGAGGTTACAAAGAGTTGTCATACTTGTTGTACTAATTACCAACCAAATCAAGTTCCTGTTCTTTTTTGGCCGTCACCTGGTAAAGTGTGGTCTCGATTACACGTAGATTATGCTGGGCCTGTGGATAAGTATTTTCTTTTGATTATAGATGCATTTTCTAAGTTTATGGATGTCCATACTATTTCCTCAACCACATCAAATGCTACTATTGAGTTGCTTAGGAAAATCTTTTCTAATTTTAGCATTCCAGGCGAAATTTTATCAGATAACGCACCATATTTTGTTTCTGAAGGGATTAAGGCTTTTTATAAGAAAAACGGTATAGGTCTTATAACTCTTGTACCATTTAATCCTTCATCACATGGATTAGCTGAGCGAGCTGTGAGGACTTTTAAAGAAGGCTTGAAGAAGTTTAAGAGTGGGCCTTTAAACACTAGGCTTTGTAGGTTCTTGTACAATTACAGAAAAAGTTCACATTCTAGTACTGGAAAGTCACCTGCTGAACCATTGTTTGGCCGTTCCTTTAAAACAACCATTGAATCAGTTAAGGCACATTCTCAGAGAAATAGAGATTTTGAAGTTTAGTCAAAGAAATTGTTCTCTCAGGAAATTCCTAAGTATAATGTTGGAGATGCAGTGTTCGGGAAAAAATTTGGAAAAGGAGAGCCCTGGGTTGAGGGAGAAATTTCAGAAGCTTTAGGAGTAAGATTGTCTTATGCAAGTTCATAATTTTGGAAATATGTTCTAGAAGAGACACCATGACTAATTAATGCTTAGATTTACTAGTAATTGTTAATCCAACTAAAGATTCTTTCTCACATGTTGTTTCTTCTAGTGGTGTAGATGAATCTTGTAACGATAATCTACCTGCAGCCTCAGGAGGTTGGGTAGAATCATCTGATAATGATGTACCATGAGAGGGATGAATCATGTGTACCCCATACTCCAGTTTTAAGGAGATCAAGCAGAGTTGTTAAACCCCCTGATAGATTGAATTTGTGAAGATTTATTTTTTGTTCTTGATGCGGGTTTTTTTGATGCTTATTGTTTAGTTTTATGTTTTATCTTGGGGAAGGAACTGTTGTGTATTAACCTTGGGTAGGAGATTGCGCTTATGGAGCTCTGCTTGTCTCTGGTGCATTGTGGGTTGATGTGATTGGAGAAGAAGCCCGCCGGATTTAGTAGCTACAAGATGTAGCAATATATAACCATTAAAGCCAACGGTTGGCCAGCTGTATTATTAACCCTCTACCTCCGGCCACCACATAATAGTAGTAATAGCATAAGTTTACCCAAAGAGAAAGGACTTTCTTACTCTTAATTGTTTAGGAAAATATAGTGAAAAATAAACATTTTCTTTGCCACTGTATTGTTTAGAAAATCTGTATCCGGCATTCATCTCACTTCATGATTTTTCACACACATTTACATTCACTATAGCAACACCGTAAGAGAGACATAAAAGAAATTATAAACCTGTCTTCATGCTGAATTCCAAAAATAACGTATATTTTGTACCCGATTTTAAATCCATAGAGAGCAAGGTCCGTGAGCATTTTTGTAAAATGAACTGACAAATGGATGTAGGATATGTCCTTTCATCCCAGTGTATTTGGCTGCATTAATACCAGTATATGTGCATGCTTGTATGAAGGCCTGCATACATAATTATTCCTGTTTGTCTTTTATTTACAGGCAGTTGAGGAAAACTTATTCATAGACAAGAGCTGTTTGGTTACGCTTCAAAAGCCTGTGGAAATTTGTGACAACCTTTCAAGTTATAAAGCTGACCAAACGGAGGTAAGTATTAAGGCAAGGGACAGGTTATTTCACCGTTGCTCAATGCCCTAGGATCAAATATAGTACACATGTATGATAGGCGCCCAAGACCTCTCTACACCCACATAGGGTGTTAAAATATTAGTTTAAACATATAATTCTCAGTTTTGTCTCTTTTATTATGTTTGATTTTAAATTTACCACCTGGCAGCAGCGAACCTCATATGGCGAGACTGGCGAGTCAGACAATAAGACTTTATACTTAGTTGGACATTAAAACGCAGAAAAAAGAAGCGTTTTTTTATTACTTCAACTCACGAAGGAAGAAAGAATATTAAAGGAATTGACGAAAGTCAGTCGAATTAACGAAGACTATCATACATAACCAAAACAAACTTTAACATAGGGGAGCCAGGAAGCGGCTGCTAGTGACTCCCCAGGGAGACCTGTCCCCGAACCCGACTCCCACCTTAATCCTAGCTCTGAGCTGATTTGGTCATGAAAACAGTGAAAATCTATCAGTCTGCGAATAGGGACCTGAACTCCCAACCACTTACATTTTTACAGCTTATTTTTTGTTTTTCATAATTGTTAATTAGATTTGTTTTTTCGTTTCATTTGTTGTTGCCTTCATTCTCCATTCTGTTGTGATTACTTTTTTCCTATCCTACATTTTATAGGTCATGTCCTGCCCCAACACTTGAGTTGTTGATCAGGATCTGCATTTTATTTTTGTATCAAAAGGCTGTTACCTTTGCTGACAAAAACCGAGGACTAAAGAATTTTGTTTTTTAGGGTTTTAGAACTATTTTATATCATAGGACTCAAGTTTTCGAGTTTAGAACAGCCGCTAGTAACGTATTCCACAAACATGTTGGGTTTGTGTGAATTTTTGCAAACTCCAAGTTCCAAGGCCTACTGATCTTAAGAAGAAAATGTGTAGCTTAACTGTCCAGTTGATGGAGGTCTTCAGTTTTGACCGAAAAGGGATTTTAAGAGGGGGGATTTCTTAACCTGAGTAGAATTTGGATTTATGCAGTGGCCATAACAAAGGAAGCCTAGGTAATCAGCAAGAGGATTATTTGTGTGATGATATCGATAGATAGTACAGTAGTTGTGGTTTTCTAGTGAGCTTTGAGATGACTGTCACTAAGGTCAGGTTCTATGAAATCTGTTATTCCCCTCATCTTCCATTAAATATGCCTTTCACATGAAGTTCCGGATATAGGGTATTCATGCACACAGGCTCGCCAACTACCTGAGCTAGAAATTCGGGAGATCACGCGCGCGCGCGCAAACACACACACACACCACAAAATGCGTTTTCATTTATGCATACCAACTTCCTTAGTGCTGCTGCTGTTTCTCTTGTTTGTTTGTTAGTTTCCAGCTATGGTACTTTGACTTAAATCACGTGATCACCCATTGATTAATTCAGGTGGGACTAATATATATATATATATATATATATATATATATATATATATATATATATATATATATATATATATATATATATACACATATACATTATATTTTCATGATGTTGCCTTGTAATATGTATATCCTCCTATAATTTTGACATATTTACTTTTTTCATGTGTTATGTTTAATGATAATGGTTGTTGAAGTGTCATATTTAGTTTGGCATCAGATCTCAAAATAACTAATGATTAAGTAACTTGATAGCGTAATTTACAATTGTTAATACAATTTTAATAGTAACGTAATTTGGAACGAATATCTTTCTTGATAAAAGCGTAGTATGTGAACACGTGTGTGTGTCCACCAGGGCTTGTTTCATTTCAATTGTCATCAGTTGAAATAAGAGCGAGCGCTTTGTTTTGGGTTAGTGATGACAGGTTTTGAAAACAAATGCGATTCGTCCCGTACGGGCTCAAGACGAGTGATTTCATGTTGTTACATGCGTTGGTCAAGTCACGTACGCCACTTGGAGAGAAAGAATATGTGTCCTGGTCAATTACGTCATGTTTTGTAAGATGCGTTCAAAACGTTTTGCTGGGATGACGTAACTTTCTTCTAGAAGCTTCTCCATTGTATCTCGCACCCAAAATGCTTTAGTGACGTCACCTCCCTGCTTCTAGAACTTCCCTTTTGTATCTCGCACCCAAAATGCTTTAATGACATCATGTAATTGTTTCGTGTTTCTGGAATTCTAAAATTTGTTTCATTCTGATTTCTGAGACCAGTTGGCTTGGTTCCCTCTCTCTCCCTCGTTCTTAGAAAGAGATTATTTTAACGTAGTGTTTTGTGGTCACATATTAGCATTAACTTTTGACATCTGAATTTAGTAAAGTTATTTAGTTCGTAACGGCGCCTGGTAAAAAAGTGTGTATTGTGGTAACGCAGCTGCAGCAAGTGATTTACAGAGGTTTTCACAAATTTTGTGTAAGGTAACGTGAATTTTACTTATTGATACCATGGTATGATAAGTTAGGAAATTTTGAACAAGTGAAATCATTATTGATAAATCTTATGTGTATTTTTGTGTGTTTTTCTATTTACAATCTCTATATTTTCACATTTTTTATGTTGGTGATGTAACATTTATTTACATATCATTTTAAATATTTCTTGGTATAATTTAACATTGCATACTTGATTTCATTTATTAGGAGTTTTTCTTTTTAAGTCTTGAGTAATTCTTGATAGTTTAAATTTTGCTTAATTAATTTAAATTCCTGATAAAGTTTTTGTGAATTAATTTTGTTTCATAATTGAATTCAAGAATTAATTAAGTGTTGTGTTATTTTCAAGTAATGGTAAATTTTTCAGATCGTGAATTCTAATTAATTGTGAATTCTAATTATAAACTTCGAATTTGAAAATAAATTTTTGTATTTAACATTTTTAGAAATACAGTGTTTCATTTATTGACCATCAGTGAATAGGATTGATTGTGTGCATAAGGCAAAGTGATAAACATGTTTTGTTCTTTTAGTTTTGCTAAAGTGAATTAAGACCAGGGAAACCCGTTAGAGTTTTTTTATGGAGTGATGCCCTTCTACTCTAGAATATTTCTAGTTTAATTTTTGATACCTCACACATATTCTGATAGACTTAGTTTGATTTTTCAAGTGATTGATAAATAAGTTTTTTCTTAAGGGATCACTGTTACCTTTAGAGTATTCAGTCGTAATAATTAATGTTATGAGAGTTCAGGTATCTGGCTGAAGTGAGGTATATTTTTGAATCTTGAGATTAGTTGTGTAATAACCAGGTACTTGATACGCATCGTGACAATATATATATATATATATATATATATATATATATATATATATATATATATATATATATTATATATATATATATATATATATATATATATATATATATATATATATATATATATATATATATATATATATATATATATATATATAATATGGTAAGGCAACTTTTTGCTAACATACAAAACAGGAAGAAAGTAATGAAACATATATATATATATATATATATATATATATATATATATATATATATATATATATATATATATATATATATATATATATATATAATAGTAAGGCAACTTTTGCTAACATACAAAACAGGAAGAAAGTAATGAAACATATTTCTGAAATAAAGCTTTTATTTGAAATTCTTATATGATGAAAGCCATAGAAATCAATGTGAAAGGACTCCCATAAACATAAAGACCAAGAAATTATTGAAAAAAGGAATAGAAACTGAACTGTTCAAACACACATCCTGGTTGCCTGTAATTATACAGAAAATACATTATTTAGACTTATATTTAGTTTGACTTTTAGCTGCATGAAGAATTTTGGGATTTTTCCATACAAATTCCTTAACTTCTGCACACTCAAGTTGAAAATTGCTGAATGCCTGAAGTTCCGCTTTCACCAGTTCTACACTAAGCTTGCGCTCTTGTCTCCTTAGCTGCCCCATTACACTAAATACTCTTTCACAAGATGCATTTGAAACTGAGATGGATAATGCATATGCCATTACTTCTTTCTTAATGCCACCAATATTTTTGCCTTTTGCTTTCCTAAAATGTTCAACCCACCGCATGTCAACTCTCTCACTGTTAGTTACCAGGCTCTCTTGGACATCCCAGAAATAAACAAAATCATCATACAGCTGGTCAGTATTTATTTCTCCACTGAGCTTCTTTGAAAGTTTTTCTGCATCCTCCCACTGAACTGGATTTCTCAGAGATAAAACTTAGTCTTTGAATTCAGAACTACTGACATCATACCATTTATCCAAATACACTTTGCATCTTTCCAGGAATTTCTCTGCTTCTACCTCGAATTTCTGTCTCTTTCGCTATTTAAAAGTTTGAGAGAATCTGTTGCTGATTTCCCATAAAATTTATCCTTTATTCTATTCATAGTTTTTCCTTAATTCATTCATAACATCAAGCACTTCAATTGCATATACAATATATGTGTGTATATATATTGTCACGAAGTGATCAAGCACCTGATTATTACACAATAAGACCAAAAAGTTACCTCACTACGACCAGATACTTGAAACCTCATAACAAGTATATTAAGACTGAATACTCTAAAGGTACAGTGATCCCATAAAACTTACTTATCTCTTGAGAAAATCAATGTAACTTAATCAAGCTATTGGTGAGGTAGCAACTAACAAGCTATAAACAGACTAGTGGAAAATGGGCATCACTTCAATAAACACCATAACTGTTTCCCTGGTTCTATTTCACCTAGATAAGTCTCAGGTGAATAAACAGATATATCACTTACCTTGTACACATTCATTAATTTCTCTAATTACTGTTGGTCAAAATGAAATGCTGTGTTTTTAAAACTTTAAACAAACAGGTTTATTTCTAAGTTCAAAAGTTATATGCAGAGCTCACAATCTCAAAAAGATTTACTGTTATCTGACAACAGTTTAAGATTTAAGTATTTCTTAATCAAGTTTAATTCACAAAACTTTAATTTATTAAGAAAGCAGTTTGGTTAAGTAAGATTCTAGCCATTAACTATCACTCAAGTTTTAAACATATACCTGATTAATTAAACTCAACACGAATGTTCACCAAAATATTACTGACTGGAATCCCATAAATATTCTCTGAAATCTCCATAATAAGTATGCGCTAACAAAATGCTAAGTAATCACCAGCACAAAACTTTGTAAACCACTAATTATATAAAATTATAGTAATATGATAACACAGACATATAAGAATGAAATATGCAAAAATGGAAATATACCAACAGCAATTTTACTAAGACAAAAATATGTTGAAAGATTACATCAATCTTTTCAAAAGATTACCTTCACTTTTAAAAAGGTTAAACTCACGTCTTCCTAAGACTTTCTCAAAGACAACACTGCCAAGTCACAATGACATACACAATGATATATAATTAGCAGCAAGACACATTAGAATTCACTATAAGAGATATTATTCACCTCTTATCAAAATAATAAATCTCTTTTACCTAGAACATCACTTCAGCTCTTAACATAACAAAACCCAGTAAACATCACTTTACCTTTTTATAAGTGTTACACCATTACACACTTTCCACAATGCTTGCACAATATAAATACCTCAGATCACCTCTTACAAAATGAACACACTTCTTGGGTGAGTTTAACAAAACTTTTACAAACAGGAAAGCAGCCATTATAACAGTAATTGATAGAGAGAGAGAGAGAGAGAGAGAGAGAGAGAGAGAGAGAGGGGGGGACACCCTATTGCCAGCAGCCCCTGTTCCTAACTAAGTATTTTTGGATCAGTACTGCTCTTTTATCTCCAAGCCCTCCCAGAATGCATGATACATAAAGTATACATACATTATACATACAGGTATACATGTGCAGTATACATATACAGGGAATTCTAAGGCCTAGAAGGAAATATGCCAGAGCTCTTATCAATGATTGACATCATCCGCTGGACACTCAAACACTTGAACAAACAAAAGGAAGTGCTTTTGGACACAAAACTGGCTCACTGTCAGCATGTCAACTTCAACTCTCTCTCTGTTCCTCATTCCATTACTCAAGATCACAAAAAGAATAAGCACAGACACAGCTAATAACCATGGGTTAGGCACACATGATAAATGCATAATAGGCAATTTGCCGATTGGCTGTCAAACTCATCAGATAACACAAGAGGGCTCTGCCTTTCTCCAAACACGACTTCTGGACCCCAAGCAACTGAGTAAACACAGGAAATGGGCTAAGTGATATAGTTAAAAAAATATCTCCCTCTCTCTCTCTACAGCATGCTAAAATTGAGTCTATAACTCCCATTATACAATTTTATATACTGTACCACATATTAAACGAATGGAAAAAACACATCAAGACATTTAAGATTACATGATATACAATTTATCTGTAAGAAAAAGACATTTAAAATCACATCTCACAACAAATGACGAATCTTCAAGCAAAACATCAAAATTTTCATAGAGACACATATATTTGTAGAATGGTTTTATATGTTATAACATCTTATAATAATATATACTGTATATATATATATATATATATATATATATATATATATATATATATATATATATATATATATATGTGTGTGTGTGTGTGTGTGTTAAACTTTTCTTTGACCCATTGCTAAGAATTTCTTTAAAAAATGAAATTCCATTTTACTTAAAACAATATTTTTCTAAAATTCTAGGAGGCTTTTGAAGCCATTTCAGGAGACTATACGGGAATATGGGAGAATTCAGGAGGGTTGGCAAGCCTATGATGCACATGGTGTATATTTCAGATAATGTATAGGATCTTAATTGTTAACTATAGTATTGAAACACTGGTAAACTGCTTGCTTTATAGTTGAGCAAGATTTATGAGTTAAGTTTACGACATATACATATGTATATTATGTATTGTACAATTGCGTGAAAAATCTGCTTATTCCCATGGCATATCCTATATAGTTTTCTGTAGCAGTGCAACCAAACTGCTTGATCTGTACAATTCTAATATTTACCCTTTCATACTACATTCTCGATGACTTCCAACAGGTTCAGAGGCATTCTTCAAAGCTCGTAGGAGCCTCTACATTCATTGAAAATTCGGTGTCGTTTCTCTTGCTCTTTTATTTGGGCCTCTGTCTGACAGGTAGGTTGTTCACAGTTGAGGTAAGTGGCACTGAAATTCAAAAACTTTTGAGGAAATTTCAAGAAATTGTCTGATAAGTGTGTGTGCATGTGCTGGTGTGTATACTAGAGCGGATCGAACATGTATGCAAAAATTTCAAGAGAAATTTCAATAAACTTATATTCTATCTTTTGTCTTTTTCACTTTTCAGGATTCTACAGAAATTCAAGTAACAATTTTTGTTGTTTTACATTAAAATTGCTTTCCAGTCCAAATAATTTTTTTCCTTCTGCAAACTTAAAAGACGTGCTGAATACAGATTTCTCTGACATTGATTAGAAAAAGTTAAGTATACCTTAGTTTAATTCCAGACCACTGAGCTGATTAACAGCTCTCCTAGGACTGGCCCGAAGGATTAGGTTTTATTTTACGTGGTTAAGAACCAAATTGGTTACCTAGCAACGGGACCTACAGCGTATTGTGGAATCCGAACCACATTACAACGAGAAATGAATTTCTATCACCAGAAATAAATTCCTCTAATTCTTCATTGGCTGGTTGGAGACTTGAACTTGGGCCAGCAAAGTGCTAGCTGAGAACGGTACCGACCCGTTCAACGAGGAACTGACATTGATTAGAGAACCGGTTTAAATTAGAGAACCGGTTTAAAAGTATAGGGAGTGAGCATAGACTGGAGTATCTTTAATGAACGAAAAATATCTGAAGGTGAAATACAAATGTGAATAGCACTCTATAAAATACTAATTCTAGAGCCTTTAAGATTGTTCATGCATAGTAATTACTGTGACTAAATAGGTTCTCAAATTTATTGCTGTAGAAAGCTCTTCTCTAACTTACCAAGTTAACCATATGGAGGCTGTAAGAAAATTTCCATCTTTACAAGAGCATGCTCATCCAGGTTGACAACCCTAACATGGTGCATGGTTAACAGTGTATTACACAATATAGATTACTGATGTCACGATGAAGATAGGGAGGTAGACTGGCAGAGTAGAAGGCAGGATCATTTAAAGTCTCTGTAGTTTGGTAAAGCTACTGGTAAAGAGGAATGAGACCTCGCTGCAATCTGGGTTACAGTGAATATAATGAGGAGTATTCACAAAACTGAGAAGTGGCGTTGAAGTATCTTATATACAAGGGAAAGGAGACATCCTGGTGTGTTTGAACCAGTGATCATCCAATAAAATCTACACAGTGAAGATTTGAGAACAATGTAATTGGGAACGATGGTAAAGCCTCAGAATAGAAAGAAATGACTTTGCTAGCCTTTTCTGTCGTCACTTTTTACCAGGCATTTTCCAGTATTTCAAATGTGTACACATTAGAATGCATAAAATTCTTTACTTCAACTACAGTAGATATCAGAACGATAATATTTAAAAATATGTTGTACAGCAATGCTTAATTGACAAGTAATAAAAATAATAACATATAATTATTAAACGAGAGGAAAACAAAGCAATGTTCTGCCATAGTGTTCTATCATTACAGTATAGTACTGTGTTCTGGACTTGGAGTTTCAATATGGCTGCCTGAGGTTGCATGCTTGCAGAGAAATCGCCACTCCATGTTATTGACTCTATAGCTTAGATGTGACATTCCGAATTCTTATAGCAGTATTGCTGAAACTCATGCATCAATTTGAAAGGTTAAGTATATCTTAGTTTAACCAGACCACTGAGCTGATTAACAGCTCTCCTAGGGCTGGCCCGAAGGATTAGATTTAGCAACGGGACCTACAGCTTATTGTGGAATCCGAACTACATTATGACGAGAAATGAATTTCTATCACCAGAAATAAATTTCTCTAATTCTTCATTGGCCGGATCAAGGCCCTTAAAATTAAGGCTGTGTACACCTCGCTGACAATAATAACCATAGAGGTTAGCTCTATCAGCAACTTTGCCTCATGGAGGTCTCCCAGTACCGTTGTAAATTTTATGCACAAAACAAAAATCCTTAGGTTTAGTGTTGGCTAAGTTATTCTAGCCTCGCAGAGGCAAGGGGATTTTCCTTACTAAGTCCTCTTCTTTTTACTAAATGAGGACTGTTTGTGCTCAGCTTGGTCAGCTGTGCTGTTAGTTTTCATGCTATGTAGAGACAGCAAGTGTTATTAT
Source organism: Macrobrachium rosenbergii (assembly GCF_040412425.1). Lineage (NCBI taxonomy): Eukaryota > Metazoa > Arthropoda > Malacostraca > Decapoda > Palaemonidae > Macrobrachium > Macrobrachium rosenbergii. Next base: position 61,727,366 of record NC_089761.1, read on the forward strand.
CTCCCTTATTGGTACAATCGAAGATCTTACCAGAAAGGGACCAGTCTGTTTCATGACCAAAAACTCCACAGAACTTCCGAACTCCTAGACTCTTCAATCCAGCAGTTTACCAGCACCAAAGTCCTGACGGCCAACTTCTGAAGAGCAGAATAAATAGCTACTCGTGCTAGCATAAAATGACGGGTATTTTTGGTAAAACAAATTTTAAAAAAATAAAATCGATCTGATTTTTTAGTACAATCCATCACTATTTGAATAAAAAAATGCCCTATCTCAGACCCCTCATCTCTTGTAATAAGATCAGACGACATTCTGAATGAAAGTTTTCCTCCAGCAAAGACTTCAGTCCTGAATGTACAGATGGCCATGATGGATTCCTCGTCTTCGTCTTCACCATGTCTTGAAAACCTTACACATATAGGCTATCTTCAAGTGATGGGTTTATAAAAAAAATTATTTTGTTTTTATAAAATGTAACATTATCATGCCTGAGCTATTATAAGACTGCCAGGCCAATTGCAAGAAGTGTTCTTGAAGCAACTCTGTTGAGAAGGAAAAGGAAACAAAGCCTTAGTTCAGATATAAGAGCAAAATCCCAAAAAGTATTTGATGCCAATGAACTTAGATATAAAAGAGGAAAAGAAATGAAGACACTGAACCAAAACTCCTACTTTTCTAAATGAAGTCTTAAAAACTGAGTTATTTTGATCTCCTCAAGACAAATGTAGAGAATTTAAATGGCTAAGTGTTGAGAGGTGAGAAAGTTAAATTATATCAAATCATAGACATTGTAAAAACTGTGAAGGAGATTCAGAAGAAAATTAACTAGAAGTTAGTCCCTGAGAAACAATGTGAAAATTAATTCTCAGATGAAATTAGTTATAATTAGTAGACGAAGATAGCAGGTAACTAGAGGCTTAATTCCTTTTTGATATATGTTCCTGATTAAGGTAAGGAGATAATCATTTCAAATCAAAGAAAGGAGTCGAAATTGCATCAGCACACCTTATTTTTGATTTGGCGAACTTCTTTCACTCGCCCATTTCTACTCGGGTAGAAAGCGCGTTCAAGGGCAGCTGGTCAGAAATTCTGAAACTGGCGAATTTGTTGTTGTTACTTGACCTCTTAAATTCTTTTACAAAACATGACTTTTTTTTCATTTTCAAAGAATTCGCCAATATTACTAAGTTCACTCATCCTTCGCCTCATTTCGTTCCAGTGTTAAGGAAACTTCCTCACTAATTGTTTCATATATCTAATTTATCCAAAACTGGAAAATGAAGCAATGAATTTCATATTTCAGTTTCATTGGAACAAGACTAAATAGGTCTGATATACAGTTCAAATGAATCATAAACTGTTCTCAGTGATTTCTTTCTTATATTTTTTGTGAAGGTATGGGCGTAAAGGATTCCTCATATGGTCTTTGCTGATGGAAGCCTTGAAGTACGGGACACTGCTGCTGTCTTCAGTGTTCATGTATCTCCCAGCAGAGCTTGCCCTCGTAAGTATGATACATGAAGCAAGTTGAATTTCATAACATCGATTTGACATTTCCATGTTTGACAGAACTTGTCTGTATTTAGTGTCTGTCTTCGTCTTATATGAGCAATCATTACAAAAGCGTGTCTTTTTGTGTTTTAAAAAATAATAATTAAAAATTATGTTTATCAATAAAAAATTATGCCATTCGTTAAATGCTACTAGTGCCATTCTCCTGGTTGGTATAAGTTACATTTGTAATTCACTGATTTATTTATTGGCCTTTTCAAAACTAATTTGAATTAAAGAACGTTGCCTTTCTTGTCCAATGGGGACTAATTAGTTTACATTTAGTTACCTGCAAAGGAAGTTCTGCCTTATTAATGACTGGAACGGATAAGGTTCTTCAAATTACCGGTAATTAATACATCAGAGGTTTTCGAAGCAGATTTAGCCAGTTTGCTACAGAAGCAAACTTCTCAAGGGACAGTTTATACTTTCAGAAGTGTCTGACAAAGCATCATTTTTTTTCAAATTATTTCTTAATTCTTATATGAATATTGTAGTTGCTATTATTCACGAAAGGGTCAACCTTGCAGGTGTTTTCAGCCTTGAAGAGAGAGAGGGGAGAATTATCAGCGAGGATTTCTGATGTTTTTCCCATGCCTTCCTTAAATCAGTGTATTTTGCTGGAAAAAATCTAAATCTTAATTAATTTATATGAATCATCTCTTCCAAAAGTAAGATGTGAAGGAAACTTCTCAGATGTGAAAAAACTCGTTATCCGAATATGGCCTGTTTAAATGGAAAAGGTATTTGACAAAGTATTTCCTTGTTTCTGCGTTTTGACGTGTTTATGTTAGTATATTTGTAGGACGTCCGAGATAAATGGATATTAATACGCTGACTTTTAGCCTGGAAAATGTTTGAAGCGGAAGGCCGATCTGTTTTTATCTTCTTTCTATCCCAGTTGAAGAGTAGCCTATGAGGTTCTTATTCTGCTTCCTGGTGACTGGATTGAATTTACAGCATGCCAAAAATGGTTCTGTTTGTGTTAACCTTTAGACAACTAACATGCCATCAATTATGAAAAAATAAAAGACCTCACTCATGCGTGACTGGTCATTTATGTACACACTGCCAGTTTGATAGCGACAGATATGTCCCCGTTACATCGCAAACAATGGGGCAGTTGCAACCTTTTGACATTGGTGATAATGATAAATCCGTTCAAAAATGTGGTTATTAAACACTTTAGTTATCAGCTTAATAAAATGGTAATGCATAATTTTGCCGTGTCAGGGGGATACAGTTCACAGATAAGCAGCTCAATTTCGTCATGCAAACCACAACCTTCTAAAAGTCTGTTTTTTCGTTGATGCCTCACTTTTCTTCAGCGTTAGTAAGTTGGCAATCCTTTTCATATCCGCAGGTGGGACCATTCTTTGCGTCGTTGGGTATGGGCATGGGTGGTCTCCAAATGTTAATCTACATTAGCGTGTGTGACGTCACTACTTCTGATAATCGAACCTTCAGAATAGGCATCGTCAAGATAATCATGCATATAGGATTGCCTCTAGGGGTGCTGTATGGAGGAATGGTAGGTCATACAAGTTCTTGGTAAAATTAAATATAAAATTTACCGTTTTTCAAAATCATAACACTTCTTGAATCACTGTGGAAGCAGTTAAGCATGTCCAGTTCTATCGATTTCAGTCTTTTCGTCAGTCAGCTTTATAGTTGTACATGTGTATTTCAGCATAAACATTTACACAATAAACCCTCGCTGATCTAATTCTGCTGCGTGAAGTCCAAGGTCAGTTTGCTAGCAGTCAGTCTTCTTGGTCTAAAAGAAGGCATACGTGGAGGTTGGAGACCAACCAGTCCACCTTGGACAACATTAAGGTTGAAGCTCATATGACATTTCCCTCCTGTATCCTTGTGTAATACGATTATGGGTATTCAACCTCCTTGTCTTTCATCATTTTCATGTCAGAATTCAGATGAAACAAATTTTACGTGCCTTAAATTGCTAGATGCTTTCCTAAAAAGTGACACTTGTACTTTTGAATACCAACAATGCTTGAAATGTTTTCGGTAACTTTTATGGCAGAAAATTCTAACAAAAGTCACTTTCCCTAGTGACAATAACGGCCGTGGATTTGAAGTTAGCCACAAGTTCAAATGACAAAATGCTTGCTTCATAACAATTCAGTAAAGGTATTTAAACTGACTGATGTATTTGCTTGTAATGTTGAATTCAGATCCCTGACTATACTATCCACTATGTAGTACTTGAAAACAGCCAGTTCCATCGGTCTTCTCTTTTCTTTTGCGAAGCTCATTACCACATAGTTGTTCCGACACGATATACAAACCGTCGGTCCTTTACATTAGGAATTACTTTCAGCGTAGGCTGGAAACGGCCGTTAAACTCTCGCATGGTGGTTAGGCAGTAACTGCCACCAGGTAGGCGGGATTCCCGCCTGCCCGGATGTAAAGGCTCCATGTTGCCACTTTAGATATTTTATATCTAAACCTAGATAGTTGTGCTTAACTTTAGATGTAAAAATTCAGTTTAGATATATATATATATATATAGATATAAATCTACTAGTTACTTTGAGAATTTAGATGTTTTCTAGATAATGGAAAGAAAATCTCTTAAATTATTTACTTATACTGGTTGAAAACTGAAGCCAAAGTTTTGAATTTCTAACATTGTTTACTTTGTAATAGTTTCCGTTTCATCAGTTTGAACCGTTTGATTTTCGTATATATGAAAGTTGGACCGACACAGAGGCGCCAGGCGGTGCCTCACCAGTAGTCACCAGTCACCACAGTCACCGGGCTAACTGATTCGGCGGGTCAGAAATTTTAAGTTAGTTTTAAACTTTCAGTGTTGTAGTGTGGTAGCACTTGTATAAACCCGTGATTCCCGTGAATTCAGTTTAATTCTTCAAATGCCAAAGCATAAGCCTTATGAACAAAAATAAAAAAGAGTGGTTACGTGAGGATGCATTTAGAAAATGATTGGTGGCAGTTCCTAATGATGAAAACAAAGCTTTTTGTAAGTACTGTTACTGCAAGCTTAAAGCAAAATATCAAGATTTGAAGTTACACACGACTACTAGAAAGCATCAGAATGCTGTGCCTTTTGAAAGTGTGCCAATAAGTGATATATTCAAGCTAAAGAAATCAGATGAAGCTTCGAACCTAGAAGGCTTCATTGCCATGTTTTTCAGTTGCCATTGCTTAATTTCTAATTGTGACCATATGATTGATTTACTAAAAAAACAATATTCCTGATTGTAAGGTTGTGAGCGATGTACAAATGCATCGCGCGAAGTGTTCAAACATAATAAAAAATGTATTATGCACACATTTTGAAGAAGAATTAATGAAAGACAATGGTATTGGTAATAGTAATTATAGTTTATTACTGGACGAGTCAAATGATATTTTTTGTCACAAAAGTTCCTGGAGTGTCTATCATTAATTATAGCAAAAACTCAAATATAGTACAGTAAAAATACAGTTAGACCCACCACTAATTGCAAGAAAAATGAAACCACTGTTATTTTGCTGCTTTATTTACACCAAATAACATATTAAAATCCAAAAAATCTCTCAGTGGAACATGGTTTTTTTAATGATCCTCAATTTCGCATAATTAGGAACCTAACGAAATTAGGGACGATAGATAAACACCCTGAAAAACCATTATGTCATCCAAGATGTTAAAGTTAATTATTAAAGCTGACAGTTTATTGATTTTTATTCTCACTAATTGTCAGTTATCTCTGTTTACCAGAATCCTGGGGGTCAAACTAGGGGGTAATTCAGTCAAGGTTGCCTTTTCTAGGATGAGCATTGTTGCAAACAGCACAATTCACTAGGTTATTATCAGTAAGAAACGTCAGTATTTTCTTTTTCCGTCTTATCAGACATGTTTTCACATACACCCCTGCATTCCCCACAAGCTGGATTACAAGGTACTCTAAGTTGCCGACACCCACAATGGTTCGTTTGACAGCCAGATTTGCAATTGCATCTGACTAATATCTGCAATTCTTTTGGCGCATAGTCCAAATCAGCTGCTACTGGAACTAGTGCCCCTCCTTTTACCTTCTAACCCCATTCCTGAGGATTTAGTGCAACACCCTGCCAAGTCTGTACCTGATGAAACACCCTTAGTGAATGATACTTGGCTGCAGCCTGCGTTGACGAGAGTGATTTTGGATGAATAACTTGTTCCCTGGTTGCCAAGAGTTCAATAATTTTCTATGTCGAAGTTTGTTCAGGTTTCATCTGCCATTCCCTTCTTGTATATGGACATTAGTGCCTTTTCTCCAGCTTCAATTATGTCTTTTGGGAAGCTCCTGCTTTGTTGAATGCCGCAGCTGCCTTAACAAAAGACTTGTCCTTCACCAGTGAAAGGCCCAGAGCTTTTCCATGTCTGAACAATCTTGAGGTCATGTCACATCCAAGAATTGCATGGATAAACAAGATATTAATGCAAACCTTGTCACCTAGGACCTCTTGCACCCTTTGAATGTCAAGGTAACGGGCAAGAGAGCCAGGCTTGGGTGGTGGCATGAAATATATCTTCCTATGTTTCTTTGTTGTATAATGGATTAACAACACTAATAGGTCCGTGTTACTGCTAACTAATATGGTCTCACTCTTCCTTGCCACGTCCAGTGCAGTCTTGACAATCAAAATATCGGCACCTCCTTTTGCATGTAGAACTTCAAAGCCTGCTATTTCTAGGTGTTTCCCAAGAAGGTGAATATAGCGTTGCTTATTTTCTTTGTTTGCCAAGAATTCATCCTTTTTCATTTGAAGAGGCATGTTTTCATTGAACTGAATGCTCAGGGCTGACTTGGAAGCTGTGCATCGGGCTTGCGTGCCATCCTTTGGAGTTGGACCACTCTGGTAACCATCGAACACTATGACTGGTTTACCATACTTTCTGACATGAGAAACCAAGCTTTGGCGGATAGCATTGTATGTCCTGCCGACATCCCATGGGATTTATGCAGGAGAGCACCCCATCAATGACATACGTGGATTTCTAGTTTCAGTGTGTTTCAGCTCATCTTCAGACACACTCTTAACCTTATCCCAGATGGCATTAGCAAGACCGGGCTTATCTGCTTTCAGGAGGACATTTCTTTTTTCAAATAGAGCTGGAGGATATCCATAGAGTTCATATCAAAATGTTTCCTGGAGACTTTCTTTCTGTGTGCTAACCATGACAAGTCTTTGGAAGAGGAGAAGAGGATCAATGCTTACTTCCTCACCATCAATTGATATCTTTGATTTTGAATCCATTATTATAGCCTGGTCCTTTTTCTTAAATGTATAGTTCAAAACCTGTTTCCCACCATCCCCTCCAAGATTTTTGCACCCAATTTTCTCTGCTTTCTCAGCATTCACATTCTCTGTTGCTAATACACCATTTACTATGTTTCGGAGATTTTCATCATTTCAAAGGAGACTTGTCCTGAATGAATAAGACAAGCTTATTCACATCATCTGCATCTCTTCTGATGTGCCACTGATAAGCCTTTGTGTTGTTCACTAGTACTGTACTCAAGTGATGTCAGATTCTGCATCACCTCATCCACTTCAGTGCAAACAGGACTGGCCAAGGCCCAAACAATTCTTTGAGTTTCTGTAATTTTAGGTACTTTTAATCATTCTCATCTTAACGATTGGCTTAAAAAACATAAGATTTCACAGTATGTTTGAAAAAGGGGGGAAATTATATAATTCATAGCACATATGATGCTGATAACACCCGGTACCATATAATCAACCTCAAGTTTCACCATGTTCCACTACCTTGATTTCTTGGGATTTTTAATCGGAGATTGAGTACATCCAAGGGGAGATTCGGTTGAACACCTCTTCTGGGAGCGCCGTCATGCTGATGTTGGATTTGATAGCATCGTCTGAGATGCACACCACGAAGTCTGGCGTCTGCGAGCAGGAACCATGATGCCGTGTTCTGCCGCGAAAATGGGGAAAGTTTGACCACGTCTGGCTTTGTTGGCAAGAGAGGCTTACAGACAATGCTCGTGGGTTCGCATTGAGGTTCAGCTTCCGACACCTTTACTACTCACACACCAAAACGCGGGAAAATCGCGTATTGAGTCCGTTAATGGTGCTGATTGTTCGAGTGGTTGAACGAAGTGCCAAAACATGCCCTTTTTGGGTACGCCGTATTTAGTCCATTAATGGCATGGTTTCTGCCAGGGAGGGAGCTATCAGAGGCCTAAACTTTTTGCTGTAGTTAGTCTGCTAAAGGCTCTCTGATGGTAGGCTGCGGCCGTATTTAGTCCGTTAATGGCTGGGCCCAAACATCGCTACCTGTCCCTTTTCCAAGGTCACCAGTGTGAGGTTCAAGAAATGTCAGAAGTGAAAGACTGATCCTTTATTATTCTCGACAGGTGTTTATAATACAGAAAGCAGGTGGAAAGGTAGCAGGCGACCTGAGGCCCCCCACTGCGTCCATATGAAAGTCGTGTTTGTTAACAGGCATAAAAAGACATATAATGCATTACAGAACATGTAAAAGGCAAGTATATATATCAGCGGACAGGCCGTACAATGATGCATACAGTGAGACATACAGAATCTGAAATATCAACAAGTAACATATATGACGTGATTAATGTACGCATGAAGACAGAAACACAGAGGAGAGGCATTTGACGCCCTTACAGCAGGTGAAGATGATGACTTAGATCTTCACTTCTGAATAAATAAGGTAAATATGATACATAGGTGTATTTATGCAAAAAAATCTCCTAATTGGATATATTTCAGATTGTCATTTATAGATTCTAGATATTTCTAGATATTTTTTGTATAATGCTGGATAGTTTGCATATGAAAAAGTGGCAACACTGCATGTATTGTAAACATCCCAATTTGCTTCGGCCGCCATCGTTACTTACGTGGTTTCGGATCTCTTTGCCAGACTGTTGTTAAGCTCTTTTGTTATCCCAGTGGGATCTTAATGTATTTTTGTGTATATACTACGTGTGTTTGATATTTATTAATACAATCCCACGATTTGTGATAACCTTGCATAAGCCGTCGTTCCCCTGCGTCTGTGTCTCGGTTTTGACGGCCAAGGGCATATTTAGAGGGGCGTTCCCCTGTACATTTGGAGATATATGTTGGGACCTAATACCTTCGCTCCCCTTCATTGATCGGGACATAAGAGTTCGCTTCCCTTCTTGGGCTCCTGCCCTCCGTGTACAAGGGCATGACTACTTCCTTCCTACTTGTGCTGAGTGTTGTTTTTGCCTGCACTATAGAGAGTTGCTGTTGCGGGGGGGGGGCGTTGCGGGCATCGCCGGTAAGTTCCGCTTCCACGGCGCCCTTGGTGGCCTCCCCTCCGTCCTTCTCTCTCCCTGTAAGTTCTTCCATTTCTTTCCTTCGGTAGAGATCTCTCTCCTTTGCCTTCTTCGCTCGCTTGTTGGGCAAAGATGGCGAGGAGGGGCCAGTCGGGTGACCTCTTCTAAGGGGCCTCCTCTCGCTGTGTAGGGCAGTTCCCCTCTTAGCGAGAGGAATCTCCCTCTACTAATCATCTTTGCTTTTTCTTTCAGGTTGACAGTGAGCATCGCAGACACAGCGGTAGTTGATTGGGTATCACAGGATATCTTGCATGAAGGAGTCCGACCACAGTACCTGGTTGGAATGACAGTTCCACGTCGGGATCGTTCTGACTGTTCCCGCTGATGTAGATCGATCGCTGTCATTGCTGGCCTTCATGTATGCCGTGGCACTGCCTCTGGCATATCTGTGGTCCATCTGCTCCTGCTGTTTCATGTGTTATGCTCCTGTTAACTCGATGACAGTCTCTGGGCGGCTCTTCCTGGTCTCCTGCTGCAGCTGACCTGATCGTACCTGTCGCTGCTGTTGACTTTCATGTGACGTTCCTGGCCGTTGCTGTAGCTCCTGCCTTCTGAACCGCTTCTATAGCTCCTGCATCGGCTGTCCTGATCGTGCCTGTTGCTTCTCCTGATGGTCATGCCCCGGGGCCGCTTCCGTTGTGTTCCTGCCTAGCTGCCCTGGAGGTTATGATGTCTGCCATCCTGTAGAAGTTGTTGGAGTGAAGGTGAAGGAAGTCGCCCTGTGGAAGCGAAGTTCCTGGCCGTTGCAGTAGCTCCTGCCTTCCAAACCACTGCCGTAGCTCCTGCATCAGCTGTCCTGATCATGCCTGCTGCTTCTCCTGATGGTGATGTCCTGGGCCGCTTCTGTTGTGTTCCTGTCTAGCTGCCCTGGAGGTTACAATGTTTCATGTCCACCAGCCTGTAAAAGATGTCAGAGTGAAGGTGAAGGAAGCCGCCCTGTGGAAGTAGCCACCGTTTTCTTAAACTTATCATCGATTTCGTCTTCTGCTACCTCTTCCCTTCCTCTCCCAAGGTCCAAGGGGGTTCCAGAATTTGGACAGACCTCTGTCGGCTGTAGGAGAGGGAGGCTGCTTCTTTACCTTTAATGTCCTTGGACGTCTAGGGACTGCCTCCTTCCGAGGAGGCAGTGGGTCTCTCGTTGGCTGTTCCCGACCTTCGTGTTAGGAAACCAATTCGCATGCCCCTGGTTTTTGTGTTTCGGGAACCGCGTGCTTGCAGACCTTGGTTTGCGATCCCATTCCCAGTCCTAGAGGTTCTCGTTGAAGACGGGCGCTCGTTCGCGAACCGCTGCAAGTGCCCGAGATTCTATGGAAAATCAAGTATCGATTTGGTCTGGAGAGTACTCTCCTGACCCAGTTCAGGAGCAGCGAGAGAAAGGACCGAGACACCCAGGTGTCTCAGCTCTTCCCTGCCAGCGCCACAAGCACTCCCCAAGTGCTTGTCAGTGCTCGGTCCTCGATCCTATCAGTTCGAACACCAGAAGAAGTAGGGAAGAGATTCCCTTCGGGAGTCCTACGGGACTGACTCTCTTCCGCGAGACAAGTTTCTCTCGTTGGCTCTTCCCGCCATCCGTCAGGAACCAATTCGCATTCTCCTGTGTGGTCTGGTGTTTTGGGAGCTGCAAGAGTGTGGCTTCGAGAGGCCGTGCCCTTGTTGCCAGTCTTGAAGTCTGTCTAAGACTGGTTCCGTGCCTGGCTATTTTCGATTTCTTAGGAAACTGAAAGCAGCCGCTCCCAAAAACCAATTTTTGGAGTCTAGTGGTCGCTTTGAATTCTATGAATCACGCAGCACTCTCTTGACGAGGCACAGGACGTGAGAAAGTGCCGAGACACCAAAGTGTCTGAGTGCCAAGACGCCAGGTGTCTGGGTGCCGAGATGCCAGGCGTCTCGATACTGCCCGCCAGCTGTTTGGTTACTTGGCGGGTTTCATCCTCGTGTCTTGAACCTTAGGGTTCAAGCATGCAGGATAGCAGACACAGAATTCCCCCTTGACCTTCTTCTCGAAGGGCCTTGGCCTCAAAGGAGTTTAGAGTTCGGGAAACTAGCGCTAGTTCATGGGAGACAAGTTCCGCCCTGTCCAGTTCCGATCGTGTTTGCTTGATCGGCTTGGCTCACTCAGCTTGCCCACCCCTCCCAGCCCCTGGTCGTGCTTGAGAGACTGGCTCGGCTTGGCAGCTTGCCCGCCTGCCTCCCAGTCCACCGCAAAACCACCTAGTTGGATCGCGTTCACGTGATCAGCAGTTTGTGCGTCTCAGCTCAGCCCCACTGAGTTTTTCGAATCGGCTTCTCGGCTCTGTTTGAGTGAGCGAGGGTCTTCTCTTCAAGTTGCAATCACTCTTGTTTTTCGGAGAAATTTGCGCAGATTCGTTGGCACGAGGATCCCCAGGACGTGACCACATTTCCCCAGTGAATAATCTTCATCACTCACAACCTTTGCAGTTCGAGGGGCCGAGTGTCGTCGGGACTACGCGGTCCTGGCTTTGAGAGCGTTCTCGTCCAGATGAATTCTTTTCTTTGGAGAAGGAGTTCATTCAGGTTGAGACACCAAGCTTCTCCCCTGCCTCGACAGAATACGAATTCCTCTTCCCTTGGAGGTCTTGCTGACTGCAGTTCTGTGGGCAATTCAGGTGCTAATAAGAAGCACTTTGTCCCAATTTGGATCTCAGGTTTCATAAGTCCCAAGGTGGCTTGACCCTAAGAACGAACCTTTACTTGGTTCTGCCTTTCTCTTTCTGAGATTTGCCAGATACCTCGGTAATCAAGGTTTGTACCAGGGCACTGCCTTGTCCTTTGGACAGTGGCCAAGACCTTAGGGTCTTAGTCATCTCGACTCAACCTTGAGTTCAAGCCAGCCCCTCAACCCCTAAGAAGTCCCAGGCTTTGGAAGAAGATTGCAGAACACATAGCCCTCGTCTTCCCTTCTAGGAAAGTGCACATAACTGTCCCTCTTTCCACCCTCTTTTCCATAAGGGAGGAGGGAAGAAGGGAAGAGAGAAAGAAGTATCAACCGGGAAGAAGTTCTCCTACTGCTGATGCCTGGATGAAATGATACTTATCGAGTCTCTGGAGCTGGCAGCGACATTGCCGAGACCTGGGAATGGATTCCTTCAGGAGAGTATCCATTTCCTTAGATCTCAGCAATTCTTTTCATCAAACTTCCATCCCGCTTCCTCTCCTGTGCTCCCAATTCAGGAAAAGCAGCCAGCTAGAGCTAATTGTCTTGGTATCCTGTCATCTTGCAGAAGTTTCTGCATGGTGGAGAATGGAGGTCTGCTTCCATTCCTCCATCCTTCTTTCCTCGAAGTATGAAGAAAGAGTTAGGCTAACGCTTGATTGAAGGAACTTTCGAATATGCTTGCATATTCCCCTCACATCGTGTGTCTACTTTACGGATTCACCGATTGAGGAATAGGCGCCACAATCGGTAAGACCTTGTCTTGAAGGTGTGTGACCGTGACGATTAGTACCTTCTCATCACCATCCTGGACTCAATGCAGCCTTTTGGCCTCCCCGAGAATTCAGAATGAGTTTTTTCCGACATTCAGTGGTTTTGTTGAACAACAAAACCACTGTAGTGGCATTTGTCGACAAACAAGAGGGTATTGTTTTTCCTCCTGTTTCATATGTCGAAATTTGCAGATACTTGAGTGTTCTATAGCACACTCGACAGCTCGATTAGCCAGATGCATTCCCAGTGGATATGTATTGGTAGGCGAGCTTAGCCTCGGGTTTGAGTGATCGGGACAGAACGTGCTGCTCACTCGTTTCGTCACGAAGATTCATGAGGAGACTGCTCGACTGAGAAACTCCTACCATCTTTCTGTTGCCTCCCTGCACAACAAGTCGTAGTTTTTCGCTCCTCCGTACCAGACCCAGGGGCCGCTACAGTGAGGCATGCTGTCTTTTGGAAAAAATCGATATCTATGTGTTTTCCCTCCATATTTGCCTGTTTCATTAGGGGTTCATAAGCATTGCTCACCCCGAGTTACAGACAAATGCTGGAAGACTTTGCCTTTTGCCCGACCAGATAGCTGAGGCACTGAGATGAGTTCTGCTTGACCCAACCTCCTGTAGCAGTGACACAAGAAGCGGTTCTTCAGGCAGTGCATCACTGTGTTGAGGACTGGGAGACCTTCCAGCTTTCCTTGCAAGCGCAGGCTTTCTCACCGAGCGGCAATGGATATAGCTGGATACCTCTTGAAGTTCTCTGCAACACTGTCCCAGGGACTGGATCCATTTTCGCTGGTGGGTGTCATTGACGGAACTTCTTCTCAGGTCAAAGTCGCTCTTCAAGTCCGACTTCCTCGCCTTCTCTGCCGAGGGTTGCTTCTCTCCCTTTCACTTGTGAAGAATGTACGCCCTTGCGACCTGGTCTTCTATCTGAAGTAGCCTTCTTCTCCTCAGTCGAGAATTAGCTATGGATGAGAAGCTTCTTTGGTCATGCTGTCCCAGGGAACTGTTCCCTGGGTGGCATGTGACTCATTTAGGGTTCCTGTCCCGTGCTCTGTACGCGCCCTTACAAGAGTCGTCGGATAGAGATGTGCCCTCTTGGGACCATCTCTCATCTTGCTCCGACCTTGGCGTAGAAGATGGAAGAGCAGGGATGGGGATCAATACCTTGACTCCTTCTTGGATGTCGTAAGTGGACTCTGAATCCTTCAACACCTGTTGTCGGGTTCGAGTCCTTCTTGTTCCCCTCCTCTGTGGACTTTATGTCGATGATCCAGATCATTTGTTACTTTCTCTTATTGGGGAGTTGTGGTACTTTCTGAAAAGGCTCGACATTCCTAACCTGGATGCCGTCGACGTTTTTGCTTGTACTCTTTCTCCCAAGGAAGAAGTGTTTAGGGACACACCTTTCCCCTGGATTAGTGTAGTGATGAAACGAGGTACTCGGCATCTGGCAACGATCATACAGGTACTTTCCGCCCGAGAGCTCACGAAGTCAATGGCTTGGTCCATCCCTCGCATTCTGGAAGTTTCTGTCGGTCTGGAAGCAAGACGTGGTCTCTAGACCACACTCTTGTCTTCCTGTGGTCTTGCCCACAGGCCCTTGGAGCTTTTTTCCTTGGCCCTGTGGTGGCTGCTCAACAAGTTGGGCCTTCTTACCCTGCTCCTTCAAGACGACGAGTAGCAGCTCGCTTAAGGTGTTGGTTCTGTAAGTGAGAAGGATACTGAGAGTGACTGGCCTCTCTTCCTACTCCTTCCTGTCCTCCTACTTTTTCCTCCTTCGGGATGAGAATAGGACTCGAGCCAACAGTTGCTGGATCTGGCGCTGATGCGGTAAGACTACACATCGAGCACCCATTCTGTTCTTCTTCTAGAATCATAGAAGCAATTCCGCTCCTTCCCCTAGCAAGGGGAGGAGGAGAGACTGGCAATAAGGGAACCCTGTCTCTGGTTTTCCTTACTGCCTCTGACTCTAGATCCTTCCAGCTTATTTCGTAGGAGTTACGTTTCCTCACTCATGCAAAAAGGTCCAGTATCTGACATTTGATCTTGCAGTTCCTACACTCCGATCAACATGTCAGAGGCACGGTACTCCTCCTCGCTCTTTCCACCAGGAGGAGTAGCCCTGGTGTGCAGAGCTCCAGTCAGTTCAGGAGACTCACTCAGATTCCTCCCTCCAACCAGTGAGTCTTCCTAATGTAAAGGACTGACGGATTGTATATCGTTTTGGAACAAATGACAATTTTGAAAGTAAATTGTAGTTTTCCTAACTATACAAACCTGAGGCCCATTACATTACATATTATGGCAGCCTCATGCCACCCCTCAATCTGAACCTGGGCAAAAAGCAAACTGGAATGTTTACATCCGGGCAAGTGGGTATTCCACCTACCTGGCGATAGTTACTGCCTAACCACCTTGCTAAAGAGCTTAACTTGGCCGTTTCCAGCCTACGCTGAAAGTAATTCCTAATGTAAAGGACCTCATGTTTGTATAGTTAAGAAAAATACAATTTATTTTCAAAATGTGATTTTACTAAAAGTTTGGTTCCAGGTGTGGCCAAAATATGGAGTGATCTTTCTAATAATATACAGTTGAACTTGGAAACTTCATAAGTCAAAACTTGATGCTAAAGCTTTTTGTTAAATTGGCTCACATGAATTACTTATAGTTTACTAGTTTTATCCTTTGTTTTCTTTTTGTTATATCTCAAGTATAGTTCAGTTTCTTGAATTTCTTTATTGTGCAGATGATTGGTATAACTGCATCCGAGATTCATTAACAGATAGGGAAGAGTCAAACATTTAATATGTAGTTACTCATTTCAGTTTTCCAAGATTCACACATAATCAATTACTAGATGACTAATTGTTCATCGAGCAGCAGAGATAACATTCCCATTCTTTCTGTACAGATCTTCAGTGCATTTGGATACGTTGTTGTCTTTAGCACGGCTACATTCCTGTACTTGGTTGGATTGCAGTATTTATTATTCATGAGGGAAACGCTTCCTCCAGAAAAAAGGGAAAATGGTAAGTTAAATGAAAACATTCTTGAGTCTCAGTCCTAACATCAAACGTTTACCATCATTTTTTATTTTGTTTATTTTTGTGATTATAGATACTGCTAGGGTAAAATTTAACATTCTTGTTTCCTTTGCGGATATTTTTGAATAGTTTTATCATTTTATATTAAACGGCATTATCGTGCTGTAAAATTTAACATTCTTGTTTCCTTTGTGGGTATTTTTGAATAGTTTTATCATTTTATATTAAACGGCATTATCGTGCTGTCTTTCTGATAACACTGAACGAAACCTCAGTTTGCAGTTCATCTTATGTAGTTTATAAAAATATTAGAGGCCTTGAGATAAATAATTCGGATCATCAGCATGATGCTTCCAGGTAAGACCTGACCTCTGTGAAATGTTTGCTTCTTGAGGTAAGACTAAGGTGGCGTTCAGCACAGCAGAGGGTGATCGATTTCATTTCCTTCTTCAGTACTGAACTTAATTAAAAAAGACTGTATGAGATTTGTGAGGTTCAAGACGACAGGTCTGGGTATGACTGATTTATTTCTCAGAAACCAGGTATACATTGAGGAATGCGGACGGAAAGGAAGTGACCGACCATGGATTCCCCATGTCATGCATTTGGACAAGAATTTGCGTTTGTTAGATGACATATAAATGAGAATAATTTGCGTTGCAATAAACGTAAAAACTAGTTACATACATTGGTGGAAAGGCTGGACAATAATGCGTATGGAAAGATACATAAAAAATATGAAATAATAACGGGTAATATACATGGCGTGATTAATGTAGAAATGAAGGGGCATTGACACCTTTACAAGTACTCCCCCACAAAACAATGATTAGAGATAATTATTGGATGACATGAACATTAATCATGGAGGCGCTGGGGGAGAAGGAGGCAACCCCTTCTCTTCGAGAACTGTAGGCGGGGGGCAACGTTAACTGCTGGATCTGCTGCAGCGCAGCCTCTGGAGCGCCCAAGGCCCCTCCTTGGAGGCGGCGGGTACGTCTGCGGGCGCGTTTTGAGGGGTGGACCCTGGGATGTCTGCCTGCCTCCTCCCGGATTTTGCTGTCCAAAGGAATGCTGGTTTTAGCCTGTCGATGGAAACCCAACCCTCCCAGCCATGGGCGCCGATGAGATACGCCTTAGGGGTCCTGTTGATGACTCAGTAAGGGCCCCTTAGGGCCTGGTCAAGGGGCGGTCGATGGGGGGTCTATCCTGATGAATATGTAGGTGCAGAAATCCAGGCTGTAGGTGTTGGTTCTGTCCATGAAGGTCTTATGGCAGGGCACTAACTTCTGTGCTAGTTCCCTCAACCACGGGAGAGGTGTCTTTGCCGTTGGCTGATGGCGGGAAGAATTCCCCGGGACAGCTAGTGTTTCCCTAGACTTTTTCTGCGGAGATACATCGCCATCTGCCCTCGGTGTGGTGCAGAGACCAGCAGGACCCAGGGAGTTGGGCCCTCCAGTTTTCGTTGGTGCAACATGCCATTAGAGCTGCGGCCAGTGAGCGGTGTGCCCTCTCTATCATGCCATTTGCTGCGGGGTTGTAAGCCGTTGGGCTGTGAAGTGTCTTACCCATCAGGCGTGCCAGGGGAGACCCAGAGTTCTGACAGGAATGCTGACCCCCTGTCCATAGTAATGCTGACCCCCTGTCCATAGTAATGCTGTCTGGCACCCCAAAGTGGCTGATCCAACTGGAGAGGAGGGCTTCTGCGCAGGATGCTGTTGACGCCTCCTCCATAGGTGTTGCATCCAGCCAGCGAGTGGAGCGGTCTATGATCGTCAGGAGGTACCTGGTGCCCCCAGATTACAGTAGAGGCCCGATGATCGTCTGTATGGATGTGGCCGAAGTGCTGATGTGACCTTGCTGGTTTGGCACGGATACAGCTCCTCACCCACTGGCCGGTGTCCTTCCTGAAACCATGCCGCACAAACTTTTCTGTCATCAGGCGCGCAGTTGTACACCCTGATGGATGGGAGAGGCTGTGAATGATGTCAAACGTCTGCTTCCTCATCGAGGCGGAGACCAAGGGGAGGGGGCAACCAGTGCTAGTGTCGCAGAAGCGTTGCCCCAAACCACCCAAGGGCATGTCCTCCCACTTGAGTGCCGTCAGTGCCGTCCTGTAGGCTGGTGTTTCTGGGTTTGCTGCTTGCTCCCTTGCCAGGTCTTCGTAGTGTATGCTGAGGTGCATGGAATTGATTTCCACCCTTGACAGGGCGTCGGCTACTGTATTCTTCCTGCTGGGGACGTAGGTGATGGTGCAACCAAACTCTGAGATGGCAGCCTAGTGCCGCTGCTGCCTCACTGACCACCACGTTGCCCGCCTATGAAATCGTGCACCAGGGGCTTTTGGTCTGTGAGGATGGTAAATGGAGTGCTGTCCAGCAGGTATTTGAAGCGCCGCACAGCCTGGTAGATTGCGAGCAGCTCTCTGTCGAAGGTGCTGTAGTGGGCCTCTGCCGGCGACAACTTGCGACTGAAGAAGGCTAGAGGCTGGGGGCACCGTCAACTGCTTGCTCGAGCGCTACTCCGCAGGCAATGTTGCTGGCGTCAGTGGTGAGTCTCAGGGCAGCGTGGGGTTGTGATGCGTTAAGGTGGTGGCACTGCAGGGCTGTCTTTGTTTCCTCGAATGCCTGCTGTTGCGGAGCACCCCATGTCAGTGTTTTTGGCTTGCCCTTCAGGACTCCAGTCAGGGGATACATGATGTGGGCGATACCTGGGATGAACCGGCGATAGTAGTTTCCCATGCCAAGGAACTCTTGAAGAGTCTTGATTGTCTGTGGCGTCGGGAACTTTTTTATTGCTTTCACCTTGGAGGCCATGGGGCATACCCCTGCTGGGGAGATCTCATGCCCGAGGAAGTCTGTTTTTCCGCCCCGAACGTGCATTTGTCGAACCTGATGACTAATTCGTTCTCCTGCAGGTGCTTCAGGACGGCATGGATGTGGCGAAGGTGTTCTTCTGGGGACCTGGAGAAGATAAGTATGTCGTCTATGTAACAGACGCAGAAGGGCAGGTTCCCCAGGATAGTGTCCATCAGGTGCTGGAATGTGGCCCCCGGGTTCCTGAGGCTGAAGGTGGAGCAGGAGAAGGTGTACGTCCCGAACGGCGTGGTGATGGCTGTCTTCGGGACATCGTCAGGATGCACAGGAGCCTGAAAGTATGATTTTAGCAAGTCCATCTTCGTGAAGAACTTGGCCCCGTGAAGTGCACTTGTTAGGTCTTGCATGTTTGGCAGTGGGTAGTGGTCTGGCGTGGGTGACTTAAGTTCAGGCGATGGTAGTCTCCACAGGGCCTCCAGGAACCACCCAACTTCTTTACTATATGCAGGGAGATGACCACGGGCTCGATGCTTTGGTACAGATGTCCATCTGTTCCATTTCAGTGAAGGCCCGTTTGGTGTCTTGTAGTTTTTGGGAGGCAGGCATCGAACTTGGCATGAGTTGGGGCCTGTTGTAGTGATGTGGTGGTAGCTGTGCTTGGCACCGGCCCCGGTAACTGGTGGAGCTCTGGTTTAAAAACCTCCGGGAACTCCTGGAGGAGGGGGTGGTGTAATTGTTCGAGGCTGTGAAGCAGATGGCGGGCATCCCGGTCCGGTGGAGAGTGGTCAGGAGTGGTAGGTTCCGTGTCGAGAGGCTTTGCCTGCTGACGCCGACTAGGAGTCCGTGGTGTCCCAGGAAATCGGTGCCCAGGAGGAGCTTGACCTGTCAGCGATGTGAAAGGCCAGTGATATCTGCGCCCAAGATGGAGATTGTGGGTTGTTGTTCCATAGCAGGATGGGGATTCTGTTTTGCGGCTACCAGGGAGGTTGTGGAGCCAGCTGTCCAGACGTAGTCCTCTCCAATAAGCGGGAACACCGGCTGCATTGCGCCTGTGTCAACCAGCAGGCGCCGCTTGATATATGGTCTCTGATGAAGAAACCTGCTGGTCGCGAGTCATTGTATTTTTGCAGCCTAATGTTACTTGTGGCCATCCTCTCGTTTTTGTGAAGAAACAGGGGATTCTACAGTTCCTGGCGCTGGGGCAGTATCTTCTGTGGAAATAGCACCACGCCCGGGTTTGTCCACGCCCCTGCTCCAGGTTTGTCCACACCCTCTGCTCCCTTTGCGGTGCTCTCCTCCTGTAGATTGCGTTTGTGTTCTCTGGGTCGTCGTCCTCTGACATCAGGCTACATGCTGTGAGGGTGGTGGCTGCAAGGGTGGCAGCGTGCTTGGAGGCCTTAGTGGCTTCGTAGATTTTCTGGGCGACATCAACCAGCTCGTCCATGGGAAGGGTGTCTGCGTCAGTAATTTGGCCCTCACCTCCTGTGGAAGGCGCCACAGGAATATTGCTCTTGTCAGGCGATTTCCTGCCTGTGAAAAATGGGGAGCTTTTACTGCATCTGGCTTTGTGGGCGAAAGGGCATGCAGACTATTTGTGTGTTTTCGGATTGCGATTGTAATTCAGACTCTACCATCTTTACTTTCACACACCAAAATGCAAGTACATGCCATATTTAGTCGGCTAATGGTGTTAGAATTGAGTGGTCGACGTGAGTCGTGAATGGCAAGGGCCAAACCGTTCAAAATGCCAAACGTACCCGCGGCGGGGACGCTGTTATTAGTCCGTTAATGGCATGGGGTTCCTCCAAGGAAGGAGCTTTCAGAGGCCTAGACTGTGTTGCCGTTTTGAGTTCGTTAAAGGCTCTCTGAAGGTAAATGCAGCTGTATTTAGTCAGTTAATGGCGGGCCAAAACCGCATGGTTACATGTCACTCTGGGGTCACCAGTTGTGAGGTTCAAGAAGACAGTCTGGTATGACTGATTTATTTCTCAGAAACCAGTTATACATTGAGGAATGAGGATGGAAAGGAAGTGACTGACCTGCGGATTCCCATGTCACGCATTTGGACAAGAATTTGCGTTTGTTAAATGACATATAAATGAGAATAATTTGCATCACAATAAACGTACAAAGTAGTTACATACATTGGCGGAAAGGCCAGACAATAATGTGTATGGAGAGATACATAAAAAACATGAAATAATAACAGGTAATATACATGGCGTGACTAATGCAGAAATGAAGAGGCGTTTGACGCCTTTACAGATTATGTTACAAGATTTTAGCAGCTCTCAAAGTACATATTATGAATCCACAGCAACCCAATAATGAAGAGATTCATTGACAGGTAAAAAATTGTTTGCCACTAGGCCTATTAGCATGAAGAGTAGTTTACATTCTTATCCTGGTAAAACCTGATTGGGTTTCTGTCATTCTTTTAAATTTCTGAAGCTTTATGAGGGAACAGCGTGATATTTCCAGAATTGTATTGTATATAAGGTAGAAGTACGTAACAGTTCTGCAAGGGGTATTACTTTGGAAATTGATTTTTCCTATAGTATTTTGGTTGCTTATCAAGAATTAACCTTCATTTTTGGCGGTCGACTGTAATTAACCTCAGAGCTGATATGTTATTGTATGCTGGGCATCCTGAAATGCTATCGCACATGTGCAATGTTATAGGGAAGCTTTTGGTAAAAATTAGATTGTTCCAACACGATATACAAACCGTTGGTCCTTTACATTAGGAATTACTTTCAGCGTAGGCTGAAACAGCCATTAAACTCTTGAGCAAGGTGGTTAGGCAGTAACTACCGCCAGGTAGGCAGAAATACCCTCCTGCCCAGATGTAAACATTCCAGTTTGCTTTCAGCTGCCATGCGTTGCAGACATGGTTTCGGATCTCTTTGCGTGACTGTTGTTAAGCTCTTATAATCCCGGTGGGATCTTAATGTATTTTGTATATATATTACGTGTGTTTGATATTTATTAATACAAACCCATGATTTGTGATAACGTTGCATAAGTCGTCCTTCCCTGTGCTGTGTCTTGGGTTTGTGGCCAAGGGCGTATTTAGAGGAGCGTAACCGGTGGTGAAATGCTTCTCCTCCAGTAGTCCTTTACTTAGATACTGAAGGCGTTCCTCTGTACAATCAGAGATATTAAATTGGAACGTAATATCTTCACTCCCTACATTGATCGGGACGTAAATGTTCGCTTCCTTCTTGGGCTCCTGCCCTCCATGTACAAGGGCATGACTACTTCCTTCCTACTTGTGCTGAGTGTTGTTTTCACCGCCTGCGCTTAGATAGTTGTGGGGTTGTGGGCGTTGTCTGTAAGTTCCGCTTCCACGGCGCCCTTGGTGGCCTCCCCTCCATCTTTCTCTCTCCCTGTAGGTTCTTCCTTATCTCTCCTTCGATAGAGATTTCTCTCCTTCACCCTCTTTGCTCGCTCGTCAGGCGAAGACCGCGAGGGGTGGGGGCTGGCGGTCAGGTGACCTCTTCTTGGGTACCTCCTCTTGCTGCGTAGGGCAGTTCCCCTCGTAGCAAGAGGAGTCTCCCTCTCTAATCATCTTTGCTTTTTCTTTCAGGTTGACAGTGAGCATCGCAGACACAGCAGTAGTTGGCTGGGTATCTCAGGGGATATCTTGCATGAAGGAGTCCCGACGTTCATTCAGTGTTGCTTTGGGATAGACCACAGTTCCTGGTTGGATGACATAGTGCCATGTCGGGATCGTTCCGACTCTGTTCCCGCCAATGTGGCTCGATCGCTGTCATTGCTTGCCTTCATGTATGCTATGGCACTGCCTCTGGCGTATCTGTGGTCCATATGCTACCGGTGTTTCTTGTGTTATGCTCCTGTTAACTTGACAGTCTCTGGGTGGCTCTTCCTGGTCTCCTGCTGCAGCTGTCCTGATCGTTCCTGTCGATGCTAGTGACTTTCATGTGACGTTCTTGGCTGTTGCAGTGGCTCCTGCCTTCCAAACTGCTTCCATAGCTTCTGCATCAGCTGTCCTGATCATGCCTGCTACTTCTCCTGATGGCTGTGCCCGGGACTGCTTCCTTTGTGTTCCTGCCTAGCTGGCCTGGAGGTTACGATGTCCGCTATCCCAGAAGATGTCGGAGTGAAGGTGAAGGAAGTAGCCCTGTGGAAGTGACGTTCATGGCTGTTGCAGTGCCTCCTGCCTTCTGAACCACTGCCATATCTCCCTTCATCGACTGTCCTGATCATGCCTGCTGCTTCTCCTGGTGGTTGTGTCCTGGGCTGCTTCCGTTATGTTCCTGCCTAGCTGCCCTGGAGGTTACAATGTTTCATGTCCACCATCATGTAGAAGATGTTGGAGTGAAGGTGAAGGAGGACGCCCTGTGGAAGAGGCCGCCATCTTCTTCATCCTATCTTCGATTTCGTCTTCTGCTACCTCTTCCCTTCCTCTCCTGAGGTCCAAGGGGTCCCGGGAATCGGACAGACCTCCTTCAGCCGAAGGAGAGGAAGGCTGCTTCTTCCCCTTGATGCCCTTGGGCGTCTAGGGATTGCCTCCTTCCGAGGAGGCAGTGGGTCTCGTTGGTTCTTTCCAACCTTTGGGTTAGGAAACCGATTCCCTTAGCCCTGGTTTTGTGTTTCGGGGCCGCGGGTGCACAGACCTCGATTTGTGACCCTGTTCCCAGTCCTAGAGGTTCCGCCTCTAAGATGGGGCTGCTTCCGGCGCTCGTTCACGAGCCGCTTTGAGTGCTCAAGATTCTATGGAATATCAAGTATCCTGGTCCGGTCTGGCGAATACTCTCCCTGGCCCAGTTAGGGAGCAGTTCGAGAGAAAGGCCAAGGCACCCAGGTGTCTCAGCTCTTCCTGCCAGCACCACAAGCGCTCCCCGAGTGCTTGCCAGTGCTCAGTTGGGTTTCCAGCCTGGTGTCTCGATCCTGTCGGTTCAAACACCAGAAGAAGCAGGGAAGAGATTCCCTTCCAGAGTCCTGCGGGACTTCTAAGGGACTGCTCTCTTCCAGAAGACAAGTTTCTCTTTGTTGGCTCTTCCCGCTTTTCGGGCGGGAGCCGATTCGCATTCTCCTGTGGGGTCTGGCGTTTCAGGGGCTGCGAGAGTGCGGCCTCTTGAGGCAGCGCCTCGTTGCCAGTCTTGGAAGTCTGCTCCTAAGTCTGGTTCTGTGCGTGGCTCTTTTTGATCTCTTAGGAAACTGAAAGCAGCCGCTCCCAATTTTAGAAGTCTTTCGGGTTGCTCGAATTCTGTGAATCACGAGCGCTTTCCTGACGAGAGGCACAGGACAAGAGAAAGTGCCGAGACGCTCAGGTGTCTGGGTGCCAAGACGCCAGGTGTCTCGATACTGCCCACTAGCTGCTTCAGTTGCTTGGCCAGGTTTCATCCTTGTGTCTTGAATCTTAGGGTTCGAGCATGCAGGATAGCAGACGCAGAATTCCCCTTTGAATGCCTCGGCCTCAAAGGAGTTTAGAGTTCAGGAAACTAGCAATAGTTCATGGCAGACAAGTTCCACCCTGTCCAGTTCTGATTGTGTTCGTGTGATCGGCTCAGCTCGGCTATGACCCTGGTTGCGCTTGCGAGACTGGCTCGGCTCCACTCACTCAGCTTGCTCGCCCCGCCCAGCCCCTGGTCACGCTTGCAAGACTGGCTCGGCTTGGCTTGCCCCTCCTGCCTCCCAGTCCACCACATACCTCCCTGGATCGCGTTCGCGTGATCGGCTCGGCCAGCCCCACTCGGTTTTTTCTGAACCGGTTCTCGGCTCTGTTCGAAAGTGAACTTTCTGCTCTTCCCAGGAAAGTGTTTTGCCACAGCACAAGCACTATTCTTCCCCTGTGTGGCGGTAATCTCCTTCAGTTGATTATCACTCATGGTCTGCCTCTCCTGCTGGTCTTACCGGCAGGACAGGTAGGGTACTCTTTCTCCTTACCTGTTCTCTTTTCCTCTCGGTTGTTCCGAGAGGTGCGAGATGGACAGAGAGAGCTCTCTGGAGTTCAGCTTCCTGGGGTGCTTTGGGCGTCAGTCTCCCGATTGTCTCGTGGTACAACCAGGTAGTCGAGAAGGGTTTCATGGGATCTGTCAAGGTCTCCCTCCAAGGGGAGAAGTACAGGAGTTTCACGCCGGAAACAGCGAGGGTTTTCCTCTCCAAGTTGCGATCGCCCCTCGTTTTTCAGAGAAATTGCGCGATTCATCAGCGAGAGGATTCCCGGGACAGGACTGCGGCTCCCCTAATGAATAATCTTCATCACTTGCAACCCTTGCAGTTCCTGAAGGGGCCGAGTGTCGGGGACTGCCGTGGTCCTTGCTTCTGAGCATTCTGGACCAGATGAATTCTTTTCTTCGGAGAAGGAGTTCATTCAGTTTGAGACACCAAGCTTCTCCCTGCCTTGACAGAATACGAATTCTTCTTGCCTTGGAGAGTCTGGACGACTGCAGTTCTGTTAGCAATTCTGGTGCTAAGAAGGACTTTGTCCCAATTCTGATCTCAGGTTTTGTAAGTCCCGAGGTAGCTCGACCCTTAGGAACGAACCTTTACTTGGTACTGCCTTTCTCTTTCAGAGATTTGCCAGATACCTTGGTAATCAAGGCTCGTACCAGGGCACTGCCTTGTCCTTTGGACAATGGCCAAGTCCTTAGGGTCTTAGTCATCTCGACTAGACCTTGAGTTCAAGCCAGCCCCGTCAACTCCTAAGAAGTCCCAGGCTTTGGTAGAAGATTGCGGAACACATAGCCCACTTCTTCCCTTCTAGGAAAGTGCACATAACTGTGTCTCTTTCCACCTCTTTCCCATAAGGGGAGGAGGGAAGAAGGAAGAGAGAAAGAAGTATCAACTGGGAAGAAGTTCTCCTAATTCAGATTCCTGAATGAAATGATACTTATTGAGTCTCTGACACTGGCAGCGACATTGCTGAGACGTGGAATGGATTCCTTCAGGAGAAGTATCTATTTCCCTTAGATCTCGCCAATTCTTTTCATCAAACTTCCATCCAGCTTCCTCTCCCTTGCTCCTGATTCAGTATCCTGTCATCTTGCAGAAGCTGCCCCATGTTGGAGAATGGAGGTCTGCTTCCATTCCTCTGTCCTTCTTTCCTCTTCAAACTATGAGGAAAGAGTTAGGCTAATGCTTGAGTGAGGGAACCTTCAGAATGTGCTTGCATATTTCCCTCACATCGTGTGTCTACTTTACGGATTTGTAAAGTCCCCCGCTCAATGCCTTCTCTGTATAGAACATCCCGTTTTCTACGTGTGCCTTTTCATTGGCCTAAGGTCGATGGGAATATATATGTATCATCATAATTGTAAACTGTATATATATGTTGTCTTTCTAAACAATCATGTTTTATGTACAAGTAACAAGTTATTTATGTTACATGTCAGACATTGTTGATCACTGTGTTCTCTGTATGAACCTGTTCTGTTTTTGTAAGGAATTAGTTTGACCTCAGGTCACCTGTAAATCTTTGTACCAGCGGTCTCTGCGAACTACGCAGACATCCACATCCCGCTTTATAAGCAGCTCGTTTTCATCAATAAACCAGCAGTACTTGTCTTCCTGCTCATTATTTTGCACCTCTCTCACAGTGTTGACCCCGGAGTGGTTCCCGGAAGCCATTAACGAACCCAAACAGCGACTAAGTCTTGGCCCAATGAACCTAATCCACGCCCCTAGTGGACTAGCTATGGTGCTCTAACAAAGCATTCGGACATTAACCGACCCTTGTTGGCAGGTCACCAGCATCATTAGCGGACCCACACGGCATGCTCCCCCAGCGTGTATTGGCGTGAGTGTTCCCACATACTCCAAGTGAGAGCGCAAAAAGAGCATGGACGGAGACATTTCCAACCACGTACAAATTACCGCGAACCTCTCAGAGACAGACACCTCCCTCTCGCAACCCCCTCCCGCGCGCACCTCCACGCCCGACTGACGAGGTGTTGAAGGCGGACATCGCCATTAACACCCTCCCGGAGGAGATATATAAGGGGATCGCCCCTTGGTTGATGACAACGTCAGTCCCCGCCACCTTCCAAGAACTGAAATCCACTCTCATCAAGACCTGCTCCCTGCCGGTCTCTGAGAGAGCTGCCCGCGCCCTCGACCTCGCCCTCAACCCCGGCAGGAGGAAAACCTCTTGGAAGTGTGGCACTCCCCGGGACCTCCTCCTCCTCCCCGAGACTGACAGCAGTGGCAGGCGCAAGGGAAATCAGTCTGTTGAGGGAGATCTTCCTGCGGCAGCTACTGCTGGAGGTTCGTGGGCAGATCATGGATGTGTACACCCTGCCAGTCGAGGACCTAATCAGGTTGGCGCAGCAACTGGACGGACTCCATGAAGGCGGCCGTTGGCGGGCGACCATGCTCGCACACTCCGCCCACTGCCTCCTGCCGGAGGACCCCACCACGGAGCCTGTCAACTCCTTTGAGCGGAAAAGGTTGTCCCACCAGCAGAAGAGGGAGGGCCGGGGCCATGCTACTTCCACGGAGGTTCAGGAGAGCCGCCTGGGGTGCAAAGCCCCTGCCCTTTCTTCCCTTCAAAAAATGGAGGAGGCAGCAACCAACCCCACAGGCCGCCGTGGCAGCAACAACAAAAATACCCAGGGGCCCCTTACCATTAGGGTTCTACGTCCACGATGCGATCTCTGGCAGGATGATGTTGGTCGACATGGCCATCCATTCGATGTTTCCACCTTCGGGAGAGGACGGCAGATAACCACCAGACCCAACTACCTGCCTGATGGCCACAAATGGGTCCCCATCCTCTCCTATGGCACCAAGCTCCTGTCGATCTCCATCCTTGGCTCGAGGTACAGCTGCTTGTTCATCATCGCTGACGTCAGGACTCCACTCCTGGGGGTGGATTTCCTCACCCACTTCAGTTCTGGCAGTCGACGTCAGCCACGAACACCTGCTGGACACCCAGTCCTGCCAGTCCCTGCCCTTGTCGCCAGGCCCCAGGAGCCTGCCATCTGTTCTATCACGCCCCACCAGTATGGTTCCCTCCTGAAGGAGTTCGGAGGTCTTCAAACCTGAGCTCTGCCAGATGCCGGGACTCCTGCCAAACACGGATATACCACTATATCAAGATAAAGGGCCCCCTAATGCACTTAAAGTTCGACGGCTTCCCATGGCAGCGCCTTCAGGAGGCCAAAAGGCCTCCGCAGAGATGGAAAGGATGGGCATATGCAAAAGGCTCCCAGCCCGTCGGCCTCCCCTCTTCACATGGTGCAGAAAGCGGACTGCATCTGGAGGCCCTGCGGCGACTACAGGCGCTGAACCTGGCAACAGAACCAGACCACTACCCCCTGCCAAACATGCAGGACCTGGCGGCCTCTTTCCACAGAGCCAGGATATTCTCCAAAATGGACCTACTAAAATCTTATTTTCAGGTCCCATTAGTGCTGGAGGACATCCCCAAAATCACCATTGTCATGCCCTTTGGGTGTGCCTTCGTCTTCGCCTTCAACACCTTCCAGAGGCTGATGGTCAGCATCCTATCCTAATCTTTTCCACGATGATATCCTGGGAGGAACACCTGCGACACATCCGGAAGGTCCTGCAGTGTCTGCAGGAAAGTGGCCTCATCATCAGGTTTGACAAATGCACCTTCGGCGTCGAGAAGGTGGAGTTCCTGAGCCACGAGATATCCCGGGAGGCATCCGCCCAGTGTCATTGTTGGTCAAAGCTGTGAGAAGTTCCCCACCCTACCTCCATGAAGGCCGTACAAGAATTCCTGGGATGGTCAACTGCTACGGAAGATTCATCCGGGATTGCTCACATCATGGCCCCTGACAGAGGTCCTGAAGGGAAGTCCAATGACCTTAGTGTGAGGTCCCGACCAGCAGAAGGCTTTCCTCTCCTGACAAGGCCTCCCTGCAAAGCAACATCTTTGGCCCACCAGGACCCCAGCGCTCCCCTCCAGCTGACGACGGATGCCAGCAACGTTGCCTGCAGAGCAGTCCTGGAACAGGTCATCAGAGAGGGACCCTCAGCCCATCGCCTTCTTCAGTAGGAGGCTAAACCCCACTGAGTCCCACTACAGCACCTTCGACCAAAACTCCTTGCAGCATACCAGGAGTACGGCACTTCAAGTTCCTCCTGGAGGGACGCCCTTCACAATTTGGACCGACCACCAGCCGCTGGTCCACGCCTTCATGAAGCTGGGCGACGCATGGTCCTCTAGGCAGCAGCGGCACCTCGCTTGAGTCAACGCAGAGTTCACCTGCACTATCAAATATCTCCCTGGCAGGAAGAACCTGGTCGCCAATGCCCTCTCGAGGATTGAGATCGTTTCTGTACAGCTTGGGATCGACATGAGGACCTCGCCCCTGAACAAGCTGCTGACCCTGAGACCCCAGCCTACCATACAGCTGTCACGTCGCTGAAGTGGAAGGACATGCCCTTCAGCTCAGGAGGATCAGCATTACTGAGCGACGTCGGTACTGGACACCCCGCCCCTGGTACCCACCTCCAGGCGTCGGCTGGTTTTCAACATCATCCACAGCCTATCCACCCCCTCCCGGAAGAACAACAGCCAGACTGCTGATGGAAAAGTTCGTCTGGCACGGCATATGGAAAGACGCGGCGGCCTGGGCAAGACAGTGTATGCAGTGTCAGACAAGCAAAGTGGGACGGCACACCGAATCGGGGGTGGGCAAATTCTCCCAGCCAAAGAGATGCTTTGGGTACATCCACGTCGACGTAGTAGGACCTCTTCCCCCATCAGGAGGAGCCAGGTACCTTCTGACAGTCGTTGACCACTCCACCAGGTGACCTGAAGCTACACCCACAGGAAGAAGCCACCTCCAGTGCATGCTGTGAAGCCCTCCTCCTCAACTGGATCAGCCAGTTCAGTGTCTCAGACGACATAACGACAGACAGGGACCTGCTTTCCTGTCCGAGCTGTGGACTGCCCTGGCACGTCTAATGGGGACCACTCACCACAGCACCACCATCTATCTACAAGCCCACAGCCAATGGAATGGTTGAAACGTTCCACAGGTCTCTGAAGGCTTCCCTCATGGCTCGTTGCTCCTCTGAAAACTGGAAGTACCAGCTGCCCTGGGTCCTCCTCGGGTTGAGACCGCCCCAGAGCCAATGGCGACCCCTCCTCAGCGGAAAAAGTCTATGGGGATACTCTGGTAATCCTTGGGGAACTCGTTGCAGAGGACGGGGACGACATAGGAACGCAGAGGCTCTGAAACAGAGTTGGAAAGTTTGCCCCCTGCCAAAAGACATTCACCGACAGGACGTCCCCCTTCATTCATGCTTCCCGGGGTGTTCTCCACCACCCACGTCTTCGTCAGGGACGACGCCATACGCCCACCCTTGACTAGATCCTACAGGGGACCTTTCCTTGTACTGGAAAGGAACAAGAAGACATTCCAAATATCCATCCATGGGCAGGAAGACTGGGTGTCAATAGATCATCTAAAACCTGCATTCCTGGGGGGTGGCAACGGAGGTGGACCCCAAGATCTCCTGTGGGATGCGGCAGCCCCTCAAACAACCCTGGTCGCAGGAAGGAGGCGAGGGCGTCCCCAAAAAACCCAGAAACCTGACAGAAAGACACCCCAACAAACCACTGTAGAGGACACCGGGGAAGGTGACCACCTCTCCAGTTGACATCAAGAAAGAGAGGCCCCTCGTTGCCCCAGCAGATACCTGGTTTAATCAGGCGTTGGCTCCATCTTGGCGTGGGGAGCATTGTAAAGTCCCCGCTGAACGTGTTCTCTGTAGAGAACATCCTGTTTTCTGTGTGCCTTTCATCGACCTAAGGTTGATCGGAATATATATTTATCATCATAATTGTAAACTGTATATATGTTGTCTTTCTAAACAATCATGTTTTTATGTACAAGTAACAGAGTTATTTGTTATATGTCAGACATTGTTGATCACTATGTTCTCTGTATGAATCTGTCCTGTTTTTGTAAGGAATTAGTTTGACCTCAGGTCACCTGTAAATTTTGTACCAGTGGTCTCTGCGAACCATGCAGACGTCCACATCCCACTTTCTAAGCAGCTCGTTTTCATCAATAAACCAGCAGTATTTGTATTCCTGCTCATTATTTCGCACCTCTCTCACAGATTCAATCGAGGAATAGCAGTATCACACCTGTAAGACTTTGTTTTGAACGTGTGTGACCAATATGATTAGTACCTTCTCATCACCATCCTGGGCTCAAAGGCAGCCTTTTAGCCTTCAAGAATTCAGGATGAGTTTTCAAGACACTCAGTGGTTTGTTGAACAATAAAACCACAGTAGTATTTGTCATTAAACAAGAGGGAATCTTTTTTCCCTCCTGTTTCATCTGTCGATATTTGCAGGTACGAGTGTTCTATAGCACACCTCGACATCTCAGTTAGCCAGATGCATCCCTGGTGGGGATGTATTGGTTGTGAGCCTGGCCTCGGGTTTAAAGTGATCGGACTCGGAATGTGCTGCTCACTCGAAGATTCTGAAGAGACTGCTCGACTGAAAATCCCTACCGTCTTTCTGTTGCCTCCCTGCACAACAAGTCAGTAGTTTTTTTCTCGCTCCTTTATACCAGACCCATGGGCGCTACGGTGAGGCATGCTGTCTTTCTGGGAAACTTGATATCTATGTTTTTCCCTCTGTATTTGCCTGTTTCACTAGTGCTTCTCAAGCATTGCTCACCCCTGAGTTACAGACAAAT
This sequence comes from Macrobrachium rosenbergii, assembly GCF_040412425.1. Taxonomy (NCBI): domain Eukaryota; kingdom Metazoa; phylum Arthropoda; class Malacostraca; order Decapoda; family Palaemonidae; genus Macrobrachium; species Macrobrachium rosenbergii. Next base: position 61,758,253 of record NC_089761.1, read on the forward strand.
GCTGGGAGACTTTGCCTCTGCCCGACCTGATGGCCGAGGCATCGAGAAGAGTTGTTCTTGACCCAACCTCCTGTAGCAGCTAACGCAAGAAGCGGTTCTTGGGCAGTACATCCCAGTGTGTTCGGGACTGGGAGACCTTCCAGCTTCCCTTGCAAGCATAGACTTTCTCGTCAGTGGCAATGGATATAGCTGGATATCTCTTGAAGCCCTCTGCAACACTCCCAGGGACTGGAGCCGTTTTAAGCTGGTGGGTGTTGTTGATGGAACTTTTTGGGTCAAGTCACTCTTCAAGTCTGGACTTCTCTCGTCTTCTCTGCTGAGGTTGCTTCTCTCCCTTTCATCTGTGAAGAACTAGGTCCTTGCGACCTAGTCTTCTATCTGAAGTAGCCTTCTTCTCCTCAAAGAGATTTGCTTACCAAAGAACAGATGAGAAGCTTCTTCGTTTCGTGCTGTCCCAGGGAACTGTTCCCTGGGTGGCATGTGACTTTTGTTTAGGGTTCCTGTCCCATGCTGTGTGCGCCCTTATGAGAGTCGTCGGATAGAGATGTGCCCTCTTAGGACCATCTCTCATCTTGCTCAGGCCTTGGCATAGAAGATGGAAGAACAGGTGAATGGGATCAATACCTTGACTCCTTCTCTGATGTTGTAGGTGGACTCCGAATCCTTGGCATTTATTGTCGGGTTCGAGTCCTTCTTGTTCCCTCCTCCTTGGACTTTGTGTTGATGATCCGGATCATTCGTTACTTTGTCCTTTAGGAGCTGTGGTACTTTCCGAAAAGGCTCAATACTCCCTAACCTGGATGTTGTTGACATTTTCGCTAGTATTCTATCTCTCCCAAGGAAGAAGTGTCTAAGGACACATCTTCCTCCTGGCTTCGTAGTAGCTATTGAAGGTAGGTCCCACAGCTGACAATGACGATACTGATACCTTCCAGCCGAGAGCTCACGAAGTCAGTGGCTTGGTCCATCCCTCGCATCCCGGAAGTTTCTGTCGGTCTGAAAGCAAGACGTGGTCTCATAGATCACACTCTTGTCTTCTAACTTCGGTCTTGCCCACAGGCCCTTGGAACCTTTTTTCCTTGGTCCTGTGGTGGCTGCTCAACAAGTTGTGTTTTCTTACCTGGCTCCTTCAAGAGGACTAGTAGCATCTCGCCTAAGGTGTTGGTTCTGGAAGTGAGAAGGCTATCGAGAGTGACTGGCCTCTCTTCCTCCTCCTTCCCCATCTTTCTACTTCTCCTCCTTCGGGATGAGAATAGGACTCAAACCAATACTTGCTGGACCTGACGCTGATGTGGCAAGACTACACATCGAGCACCCATTCTATTTTTCTCCTAGAATCATAGAAGCAATTCCTCTCCTTCATCTAGCAATGGGAGGAGGGAGAGCTGGCAAGAAGGGAAACCCTATCTCAGCTTTTCCTTACTGTCTCTGACTCTAAGATTCTTCCAGCCTATTTTGTAGGAGTTACATTTCCTCACTCATGCAAAAAGGTCCAGTATCTGACATTTGATCTTGGGAGTTCCTACACTCCGATCAATATATCATTGGATTTACTCCTCCTGCGCTCTTCGACCAGGATATAAGTGGCCCAGGTGTGCAGAACTCCAGTCAGTTCAGGAGACTCTTCAGATTCCTCCCTCCAACCAGTGAGTCTTCCCTAATGTAAAGGACCGACGGTTTGTATATATGTTGGAACAAATCACAGTTTTTAAAGTAAATTGTATTTTTCCTAACTATACAAACCCAAGGTCCTCTACATTATATATTATGGCTGCCTCATGTCACCCCTCAATCTGAACCTGCACCAAAAGGCAAACTGGAACGTTTACATCGGGTAGGTGGTTATTCCAATACCCGCCTACCTGGCAGTAGTTACTGCCTAACCACCTAAAGAGTTTAACGGCCGTTTCCAGCCTACGGTGAAAGTAATTCCTAATGTAAAGGACCTCAGGCTTGTATAGTTAGGGAAAAATACAATTTACTTTCAAAAATTGTGATGTTTCCTTCACCAGGGGGCTCTCTGCCCCCCGACTAAGTAACACAGCCTGCTAGGTTAGGTTAGGTTAGGGTACTTTAGAGTAGTATGGTTTCTTTTATAATAGGTTTCCTTAGCCAATCCCTTGAACATATGGCTCCCTAATGACTTACCCATACGTGGAACCGTTCCATAAGTTATAACCACATAACAGTCCAGTCTTTCTCCCAGCGATTTTCCCCACCAAAAACCCCACATTCCCAAAGGATCTCCAACCATGTTGGGTAGATATGAGGTTAAAAATAATTGACCAACAATAACCAACACCACCTCCTTCATCAGCAACACTAAACGTTCAGAAGAAATAAATTTCCAAGGTAATAGTCCTTTCACGGAGCTGTTGCTTAGATTTACCATGGTGAAGTCTGGATAAGGACAAGTAAAAAAAAATAGGCATGTTCAAAGGAAACTCCGTACATTCCTCAGCTAACCTTGTCAATACCACATCAACTGTAAACACTCAATATGCATATAAACAACAACCATCACACTAAATTGAAAACTGTATGCAAAAGTCAATTATCTACATTTTTAACAAAATGCACTGCATAAATACACTAAAAAATGTAACCCATCTGTTTCTCTCTCTGGTATTTCTAAGGATTTGCGCTGCACGGATTCTATGGAATGGTTCCACGAATGCAAGAAACATTAGGGAGCCATATGTTCAAGAAGGGATTGGCTAAGAAATCTGTTATAAAAGGAACCATACTAGGCTAATCTAGCATACCCCAACCTAGTATGCTGTGTTACTTAGTTGGGGGCTCTGCCCTCAGACACCCCAGTGAAGGAAACTCCGCTTTTTACCAAAAGTTCCCTTATAACACTATGCATGCTCGATGGCAAAAATATAACCAGTTCTGAGGCTAATTACAGGTAAATTACAGTTGATCGACAAAAAATAACAATAAATTCTTGATAAGCAACCAAAATACTGTAGAAAAGCCAATTTCCAAGGTAATACCCAATGCAGAGCTAATGCTTAGTTCTACCCTCTCTCTATCAATGACACACTTCAGTAGATAGGTAGACTATCTGTGTTTACCCACAACCTACTGTGGTTGTATGACCATTAATGTATTTTTATACAGTAATTTTCTTATCAGTTGTTACCATATTGTATTACCATACATGAGATACAAAATGTGTATGTGTGAACTGTACAGCTGTATTTTAGGTAAAGGTAATGGTAATGAAACTGAGATATTACTTGCTGAATCCATTTATACTGTATTATTATCAAGTTAGTTCATCATTTTAATATGTATAAAAAAACTGTCTGCCATTTTCAATGACTAATGTTTACATTCTCAGAATCAGCTGATTGAGCCTACTAACAAAAAGAATTAGGAGCATCATTTTTAGTTGCTTAGGAAACAATGCATTACTGGAATTATTATTTTTTTTTTTGCACATAGATGTGAAACTGGTAGACAAAGGTAAACTAACATACTTTATGTTAAAGTAAAATCCCTCAAAATTGCAAAACAGTTGTTTCCTAATTCGTTTGTTTACGTCATACTTGGTGTTTGTGTCAGTTCGGTGGTAAGTGGTTGTTAATTAGAAGAGATGGTCATGGATTGTTACATAAGCCTTAAGTTTGGTAATTTGTTTGAAAGCCTAGCCTAGTACAATCTACCAAAAATGAAATTCATTCAGTAAGTAAAGACTATTAAGGAAATTGTGTAAAACATCCTGTTTTTACATCTTTAGTACATATGGCATTTCTCAGTGACAACTATCCAAAGCAAATTCATTTTAAGAACGGAACTAAAAAGTATTTGATAATTTTCTGATATATTGGAATTAATGATTGTTCCGACACAATATACAAACCATCGGTCCTTTACATTAGGAATTACTTACGGAGAAGCTGGGCACGGTTGTTAAACTCTTGAACAAGGTGGTTAGACAGTAACTACTACTGTCAAGTCCCCTCAAGTAGGTTCCTTCACGTGGTGAGGGGTAAGGGGCCCTGGCTTTTCTTCTTCGTTCTTACGAAGAATAAGAGCCAGGCCTGATGGATCACCTACAAACCTTTCGATTTAAATGGCGTGGATATTTTCACTTTCGTACAAATTTCTTGGACCTGGTAAATAGGAAAAGGTATCATAGCTGGGATTGGGTTTATATCCAAAGCTAAATAGTGAGAACCGTGGCAGGACCATCAACTGCCCGATAATGTTTTGGACCTGAGTTTTCAAGGCGGAACTATTCTACGGGACTGGACCACGGATTCAGGGCGTCTAGTTCTGGGAATAGGACTCTCGGCATTCTGTCCGGTTTGCCCATAATGTGATTAGGGTGGGGATGATTGTATTCTAGTAATGCTCTCAGTCTATCAAGCGGGTTGGCTTACACTTGAGCCACTCTAATCATGTTGTGCCATCCCTTTGGGGTAGGGTAGGGATGCAGACATTTGGGAGTCGGTTCTCACTTGTGCCATTAGTGGAGGAATGAACTCCATGAAAGGCTGATGATATCTTTTAAGGTTTTCAGGTTTACCTTTTTTTTTTTTTTTTTTCTCTCCTCAAATCTTTATGGTAAGTGAAATTAAAGATTTGCAAGTACCCTGGCCCATTGATGGTAGTGACTCGGCACAGATGACGACCACTGGAACCTCCTGTAACAACCTTTCTTTGGAAAAAACAAACAAGAATCCAAATGTAATCACACTGGAACCTTATACTCCAGTACTCAATAAATCAAAAAGAAGTAAATATCGTCTTGACCCAACCTTGACTCACTTGACTCTCTCTTTGGGAGTGGAAGTTGGTCAAGGTTTCTAACCATGGAAGCTGACCAAAATATTTCAGCCCTAAAACTAGAAAATTTTTATTGAATAGACATCCAACGACAGATATGTCGTTTAGACAAATAAAGGAAAAACTTGGCTTATAGAAGCCACAACAAAAAGTCAGTCCGAGGACTATTTGTCTTTGAGAAAAATAGACAATATTAACATTAAAGTAAAAAAACACGAAACTATGAACAGTATTCAGGGTACCATTGTACTTCCTGAAAACAATAACTAACCAGTCGATAAGAAAATGCTATTGGACTCTCTCAAAAAAGATACCCAAAGGTCCAAGATTGTGAGGTATATGCTGTACCAAGTAAAAACAGCGATAGACAAATGTTAAAAATAGCAAAAATAAAATTTGAGGGTGAAGATCTACCTCAGAAAATAAAAATTTTAGGCCAAAATAGAGAGTTGAGACCCTATGTCCCAAAGCCACTGCAGTGTCAAAATTGCAGTAAGTATGGGCACACATACAAAAATTGTCGAAATGAAACGGTATCGCTTATTGTGGATCTACTGATCATACCACACAGTGGAAGTGCAGTGAACCTAAGTGTGTAAACTGTGGGCAAAATCATCATGCAAGATCCAAAGAATGCATGTATTACATATACAATATGAATTAAAGATACTACAAGAGCGAACAGGGATGTCTATAGAGAGGCTGTAAGGTGTCAAACGAGCAGGTAAAAGTTACTGCTACTTTATTACAGATCCAGGCAGTTTATATGCGGCCGACTGGCGCCCGACCCGCGAGAGACAATGGAATTGACTGTCACCTGAAATTGAAACAATATACAATAATATGCAGTGAAGCAGTAGTACATATTACAATACAAAACATACAGAACTACAATATGGATACAGTCTTGATGCCTGTGAATGAAGAAACATGTGATACACAATGTGTGACATTTGTATAAATACGCATAAAGTAAAAATGATTAAAAATGCGTGACCTGGCACGTTTTAGCGTGACTAATTGAGTTTGAAGAAAATGGAAGTCACCAAAGAAAACCTGCTCAGCGGAGACTTAATTAATGGCGCCGCCTAAACACTACGCTGGCGCCGATGTGGTGACTTTACAAATACTCCCAAAAACGAGGGCGCGTCTGACTAATCCCTGTATCTGCTGGGTCGCTGAAGGGTGCCAGCGGCTCCTTGAAGATAACGGAGGGTCTCCCGCCTGTGAGGCTGCTGGTTGGGCGATCCCTCCTGGGGCGGCCACGCCTGCGGGGGGTGAGGCGTGCTGGAGTGCGGTTGGGCGGAAGGGTGCTGTGTCGCTTCGGGACTCTCCGACAGAAAGGCGGCCTTTAACCGGTCTATTGAAACCCAGTCGTCCTTGCCAGGGAGTGCCAGCTGAACGCCTTGCTGTTTCGTTCCAGCAGCGGAAGAGTCCCCTGTAGGGCTTGGTTAGTGGTGGGCGGACGGCATCGACTCTGACGAAGACGTGGGTGGCGGATGACAGCTGTGGCGGCATGAAGGTGGTTGCTTTGTCGATGTATGGCGCCTGCAGGGGGCGAACTTGCGTCACGTCGCGGAGCCTCTGCAGTGATGGGAGTGGCGTTCATCCGTCCTGAGCTCTCCCGGCACCACGAGGGTTCCCCATAGGTTTGTTCAGCTGCAGATGGGGTGCCGTCGGCTCTGGGGTGGTTCTCAGCCGAGAGGACCCACGGCAGCTGATGTTTCCAGTCCTCGGCGGTGCAGTGGGCCATGAGGATGACTTTAGGGACCTGTGGAACCGTTCACCAGGCCGTTGGCGCTGGGTTATACGCTGTGGTGGTGTGGTGCATGGTTCCCAGCAGTTGAGCCAGGGCAGACCACAACCCGGAGAGAAAGCGGGGCCCCTGTTGGTTGTGATGTGGTCGGGGCGCCGAAGTGGCTAACCCAACTGGAGAGCAGGGCCTCGGCGCGCAAGCGCTGGCGGTTGCTTCTTGCATGGGGTGTGGCTTCAGGCCACCTTGTCGAACAGTTTCTACCACTCTCAGGAGGTATCTGGATCCGCCTGATGGGGAAAGGGGCCCGGCGACGTTGATGTGGATGTGGCGGCGGCGCCCTGGCTGTGGGAACTTCGCCTACCCCCGACTGCGTGTGACGACCCACCTTACTGGTCTGGCGCTGCAGGCACTGTTTTGCCCAGGCCGTGGCGTCCTTTTGCACCCGGTGCCAGACGAACTTTTTGAAAGCAGTTTGGCGTGGTCCTGCCGGAGGGTGTGAGAGGCCGTGACTTATGTCGAATACCTGGCGGCGTGAGGCTGGAACCAAAGGGCGGGGCTGACCTGTGCTGATGTCGCAGAGCAGGCTGGGGCCTTCAGGGGCGAGGGTCACGTCCCGCCACTTGAGGGATGTGATGGCGGTGCGGTATGCTGGGGTTTCTGGGTCAGCGGCCTGTTCTCTGGCAAGGTCCTGGTAATCTACACCAAGCTGCACTGCGTTCAACTCGACTCTGGAGGGCGTCTGCTTTTTTCTTGCCGGGGAGGTACCTGACTGAACAGGTAAATTCGGCTATGGCTGAGAGGTGGCGCTGCTGTCTGGAAGACCATCGTCCCCTGCTTCGTGAAGGCGTGAACCAGTGGCTGATGGTCTGTGAAGATTGTGAAGGCGTCCCCTCCAGGAGGAACTTGAAGTGCCGAACTGCACCTGGTACATCGCGCAGAGTTCCCTGTCGAAGGTGCTGTAGCGGGACTCTGCGATTGAACTTCTTGCTGAAGAAGGCGATGGGCTGGGGGCTCCGTTGATGATTTGCTCCAGAACAGCACTGCAGGCGGCGTTACTGGCGTCTGTCATCAGCTGGAGGGGCCTTGGGATCTGGTGTGCCAAGGCGGTTGCCTTATAAGGAGGCGGCCTTCGTCAGGGAAAAGGCCTGCTGCTGGCTGGGTCCCAAGACAGGGACTTTGGTTGGCCTTTTAGGACTTCCGTCAGGGGGCCGTGGTGTGCGCGATCCCGGGGATGAACCACCTGTAGAAGTTTACCATCCCAAGGAACTCCGGGGCGACCTTGATGGAGGTGGGTGTCGGGAACTTGGCTATGGCTGCTTCTTTCGATGTAAGAGGGCGGACGCCTGTTGGAGACACCTCGTGACCCAGGAATTCTGCTTTCTGGACGCCGAAGGTACACTTGTCGAAACGGACAGCGAGGCCGTTCTCCTGGAGGCGCTGGAGGACTGCCCTGATGTGTCTCTGGTGTTCGCTGTGAGACCTGGAAAATATGAGAATGTCGTCGGCGAGCAGGATTGCAGAACTTTAGGTCCCCCAGGATGCTGTCCATGAGCCGCTGGAAGGTGGCCCGGCGTTCCTCAGCCCGAAGGTGGAGAAGGCGAACACATAGGACCGAAGGCGTGATGATGGCTGTCTTTGGTATGTCCTCTGGCGCAACAGGTACCTGGAAATAAGATTTAAGAAGGTCAATTTAGTGAATATTTTGGCCCGTGAAAGGAGGCCGTGAGGTCCTGCATGTTGGGTAGAGGTAGTGGTCGGGCTCTGTTGCAATGTTGAGCGCCTGTAGTCGTCGCAGGGTCTCCAGGAGCCGTCCGGTTTCTGCACCATGTGGGGAGGCCCATGGACTGGAGGCTTTCCTGCAGATGCCCATCCGCTCCATCTCCGTGAATGCTTTTTAGCCTCCTGAAGGCGCTGAGGGGGAAGCCTGCGGAAATCGCATGTGTCGGGGCCCTTTAGTCGCTATATGGTGGTATATGTGACTTGGCTGGGGCCCGGGGACTTGGCAAAGCTCGGGCTTAAATACCTCAGGGAACTCCGACAGTAGGTGTGCATACTGGTGGGGGCGACGCGCTGATGGTGGGTCTGGGTCCCGCTGTTAACGGGAGAGACAATGGAATTGACTGTGACCTGAGGTCGAAACAATAGGTTCCGCTAGTGGCGCTGGTGGGGTGCGCTGGCGAACAGTCAGCAAAGCTCAAACGCTGGTTACAGCGCCGTGTTTAGGCAAGCTAAGGCGTTTTTGGAGAAATCCTGGAGCCAAGACTAGGTCGCCGTGTCAGTCCGCTAATGGCTCCGGGATACTCCGGGTCACCACTGTAAGGTGTCAAAGAAGCGAGCAGGTAAAAGTTACTGCTACTTTATTACAGATCCAGGCAGTTTATATAGCGGCCGACTGGCCCGAATGCGAGAGAACAATGGAATTGATGTGACAATACCAAGTAAAAACAATATACAATAATATGCAGTGAGCAGTACAAATTACAATACAAAACATACAGAACTACAATATGGATACAGTCTTGATGCCTGTGAATGAAGAAACATGTGATACACAATGTGTGACATTTGTATAAATACGCATAAAGTAAAAATGATTAAAATGTGACCTGGCACGTGTTTTTAGGCGTGACTAATTGAGTTTGAAGAAAATGGAAGTCACCAAAGAAAACCTGCTCAGCGGAGACTTAATTAATGGCGCTGCCTAAACACTATCCTGGCGCCGATGTGGTGACTTTACAAGGCTAAGCTAGAATTAAAAGTGAGAGGAATTCAGGATCCGTCTAAGAAACACACGTATTCTTCAATAACAAGAGCAAAAAATGAAGCAAAAACGCAAACAGATAGAAGTAACAGAGCACAGACAAGTAAATCTCAAGAAAAAATTAATAATTTAGAAATAAAAAATAAAATAGAGAATAAAAAACAGGTACAAATGAGATGGATAATATTTTATCAATTCATTTGAAATATTAATGCAAATAGAAACACAGGAAGATTCTGCTACTAAAGTGACAGAAGAGGGTAGAGATAGACAGGAAATTAAAGATAAAAAAGGCCTTTGGAGAGAACACCACCCAAAACGAAGAAACTAACTATTATTAGAGAAACATCAGTTAAACCAAAGATAAAGGAGATGAAAAAGGAACAAAAACAAAAACAAGCTAAGAATATACCTTTATCTCCTAAAATAATAATAGAACCTATGAAGGCAAATGTCGAGAACACTGAAGAAGTGAAAGAGAATCATACCATAGATGATAATGATTATGTCAAGGGAGAAGAGATTACTCCTTCTCCAGTAATTGGAACAAGAGCAAATGAAAAGAGAAATACACATGATAATACTTGTGGATGTAATGATTGTTTCATTGAATTATGCAATAACAACAAAAGCATAACAAAAGATGGTTTAACAAACATTATAAGAAATTTTATGAAATATAGAAAAAGAAAACACAGATTTGAGTAACCATGAAAAGGGTGCATGTGCATTGAGCACTTAGTCTATTATAAGGAAAAACAGATGAATGTCGTGAGTAAATTATTAGAAAAATTCCAAATTGATAATACAAAAAAAGAGAGTAAAACCCGACCGCTATAAAAAATATTTTCAATAGTTATATTATACAATGGAGCGTAAATGGTCTACAGACCAGATTACACCTAGGAGAAATACAACGGTTATTAAAAGAATATGAACCAATGATATTATGTTTGCAACATGTCAACAAAACAATATTAACGATAGGTAAATATACCTTAACATCTGCATCAAGAGAGGAAGAGGGAAATTTAGGTACTGCTATATATGTACATAACAAAGTATGTTATGACAAAGTACCTGTAAAATTTACTGATCTGCAAGCGTCGAGTATTAGAATACGAATAAAAAACGATAATTATGTAATTCATAATTTGTACAATCAACCTAATAAAAATTATGGCGTTGACAAAATCAAAGAATTACTTAATAATACTAAGGAACCAACGTTAATAGTAGGTGATTTTAATGCCCACAACCCAATGTGGGACTGTAATTGTACAGAATCAAATAGAGCAGGAATTAAAATAGAGGAATTCATAGATTCATATGACATGTGCTGTATAAATGATGACGAAATCAGCACATATTTTTCTAAAACACATGGAACATATTCCTCAATTGACCTAACTCTATGTACAGCAGACATAGTAGACAGATTGGACTGGAATACGGTAGATGACTTGTATACAAGTGATCATTTCCCCATATTAATTTCTTTATTACAAAATAACCCCACCAAACATGCCCCTCGATATAACATTTATAAAGCAGATTGGGAACAATATGAATTCCACACCAGGAATATCCCACCATTTGAATATTTGAAAGACCATAATGAAACTAATGAATTTCTTGTTGATTTCATTACAAATGCTGCTGATAAAGCAATACCAAAATCCAAATCTCATCTGACAAAACACAAAGTCCCATGGTGGTCTGAAAAACTAACAGAATTAATAAAAATAAAACACCAAATTGGAAGACGACTAAATAATTTGAATAGAAAATTCAGTAAATTAAACAAAACGTTACCAATATTAGTAGGAACCTTACAAAAACTGACTATATTATTATTAGAAATTGATACATTAAAACCTCTGTATAATAAAATATCTGCAAAGTTTAAAAGAGAAGTAATACAAGGAAGAATCATTTCATGGAAAAAATATGTATCAGATCTCTCTAAAAATACTCCCATACAAAAAATATGGGAAAAATTCAGGAAAATAAATGGTACCCATGTTAAACCACCTAGACATGCCATAATAAAAGATGGGAAAAGAATACTTGATCCTAAAGAAATTAATGTAATAGGTGAAAATTTAGCAAAAGTAAGTAGCAACAAAAATTTAGATGAGCATTTCCACACAAAGAAAAATAATATAGAATTAATAACAATAAATTTTGAAACAGTAGAAGATATATATTATAATAGAAAATTTAGTATGGAAGAGCTAGAATTTGCTCTGTTTGAACAGCAATAAATCTGCCCCTGGAGGTGACAATATTTGTTTTGAAATGATATGCCATTTAGCACCTTTGGCAAAGACATACTTGTTAGAGTTTTATAACCACTTATGGCTTAGAAATTTATTTCCTGATGAATGGCGTAAAGCTATAATTATTCAATCCCCAAACCTGGAAAAGATCCCAGTAATGTAAGCAATTATAGACCAATTTCTTTAACAAGTTGTTTATGCAAATTACTAGAGAAATGGTAAATGCTCGACTAACATGGCACATCTGAGAAAATAAAATTTTAACTCCCACTCAGTTCGGGTCACAGTGTAACAGATCTACATTAGATTCTCTCTGTAACTTAGAAGACCATATACGCCGAAGTTTTGAATGAAAACAAATTACTGTAGCCGTTTTTTTTTTTGACATTGAAAAAGCATACGATACTACATGGAGGTATGCTATATTAAAAACTTTACAAAACAACAACATCTGTGGACATTTACCTAGGTTTATACAAAACTTTTTGACAAATCGTTTTGAGGTGAGAATTGATGATGTTCTGTCTAGAACATTTCCTCTAGAAAATGGTGTTCCACAGGGAAGCGTCCTTAGTGGCACACTGTTTACGTTAGCAATTAATGATATCAGTAAAAATCTACCTACTGGTATTAAAAGTAACCTGTATATAGATGATTTTGCCATATATTATTCAGCATCTCGAATAAAACATGCAGAACGAATCATTAATAAAAGCATAGTAAAAATAGATGAATGGGCTTTATCTGTAGGCTTTAAATTTTCCATAGATAAAACCCAAGCAATCATGTTCTATAAAAACAAAAAATGGAAAAAAGGAGAAGAAATAGACTTAAAAATCAGAAACCATAGTATACCAATTGGCCAAACAGCAAAATTTTTAGGATTAGTATTTGATGCTCACATGAACTGGAAAGCCCACATAACATACATGAAATCAAAATGTAAAAGAGCATTAAACCTAATTAAAAACTGTCGAACACTACTTGGGAGCCGATAGACATACCCTTACTTTATTGTATAAAGCAACAGTGCTGTCTATCGTTGATTATGGAAGTGAAATATATGGCTCGGTGTCCTTGTGGTGGACAGTACGTGGCTCTGTATTTAATTGTTGATTTTAGCCCCGTTCAGTGTTAATTCTCAAATTGGGTATCAATAACATTCCATGGTCCTTTTTGTAGTTACTTTATTATATAAACCATGAGCCATTAATTGAGTATAACTGAAACAAAAGAAAAACACCTTTAGGCTAATGCCTTCGAAGCTAGCATATCCACATGTAATACAAAACTGGTAGGAGGCCATTGGTTATATCAAAGGCACAAGCAAAAACATATCAAAACAGGTACAAAAAAGGCATATTACAAGTAAATCAACATATCTTACCACAATTTTGGGGAATTAATCTCTTAGACATACAACATGATGAAATCCATGACAAACAAGTCACATTCATGTGCTTGAATCTGAGGCAGCAGTTGTTGTGATTGTTTATTTCTACCCAGCAGAGCGGGGAAGTAACTCGTTCACCTTGGTAGAATGTATTTTTAGTATTGTTTCAAAACTCAGATATAACTGGGTATGCTAATGACAGTAACAATGGCTCCCTAAATTGTGATAACAATTTAAACAATAACTATACTATTGGGGAATGAATATGAGATTCTTTACAAACTATAAAATCATAATATACTGGTTAGTCCATCCCATACAAAATAAAAATATACAGTACATAATGACTTAAGTGCTCCCTGATGGGACTTCCTGTTTACTTTCAATAACATTACAACTGAATGAATAGGCCTTTCTAAATTGTAGCTGTCTTTTGGCGTTTACCATTTCATCAAGAAAAGCATCTGCTACTAACAATTTAATTTTCTAACATGGCCAGCTTCATCTGGGTTTGTTTCTACTATTGGCCTAACATCCACTTATTGCGAGGTAGATTATAGTCTTTGATTAAAACAATATCATCAATTTCTACATTCCTTTGAGGCTTTGACCACTTTTGGCGAATTTGTAATGATTGTAAGTATTCTCTTTGCCACCTTTTCCATAACTGATTAAGAAGATATTGTACACGCCTCCATTTTTTCTTTGAAAACATGTCCTCTTTACAAAATTACCTGGAGGAGGCAATACTACTTTAGACTTCAATGTCAGAAAATGATTAGGTGTCAAAGGTTCTACATTTAAAGGATCGTTCAAGTTATCTGTGGATAATGGTCGCCCGTTTACAATATTTTCTGCTTCAGTCATGAACGTTCTTAAAGATTCATCATCTAAAATTTTACTATTGTTAGATAACAGTACATTCAAAATATTTCTAACTGATCTTATTTGCCTCTCCCATACACCACCCATATGACTTGCATGAGGTGGGTTCATTTTAAATGTTATAAAATCACATTGGTCCTTTAATAATTCACTTTTAATATTTTCAACATTCATTTTCGGAGGTTTTTGCAAACTCTTCTCTTGCACCAATAAAATTACTACCTTGATCTGAACATGGTTATGCGCAATGGCCTCTTCTGCAAACAAATCTCCTATAAGCATTTAAGAAAGAGTCTGTACTGAGAGACTGGGCAGTTTCAATGTGTATTGCCCTAGTTGACATACATGTAAATAATACACCATACCTTTTGAGCTCTTTTCTACCTTCCTTAATTATAAATGGACCAAAATAATCAACTGCACTGTAAGTGAATGGAGAAGACATTTCTACCCTATCTTTTGTAAATCGGCCATCTTCTGTGTAAGAGTATCATGTCTAATTTTTTTCTACAAGTTACACATTTTGATATATGTTTCAGCTACTAAGGATGATCCACTTATAATCCCGTAACCACTAGATCTAATTTCATTTAAAGTTAAATTTCTACCTTGATGGTGTACTTTATTATGATAGTGACAGATTATCAATTCAGTAATATGACTATTCTTTGGCAAAATCAAAGGATATTTTACATGGACATCAAAATTACTTCTGTGTAATCTACCACCCCACTCTTATTAGGCCATCACTACAAATAAATGGATCAAGCTTGTACAAATTGCTAGATTTCCTTAAACATTTATCAAATTTGTTATTGCTTATACTCAACAACTGATATTCATATTGAAAAGCTTCTCTTTGGACTAATTTAATAATTGTAATTTCTGCCTTGATTAGCTCTTCTACAGACACATGAATATACTCAGTATATAATGATTTCTGTTTAATTTATCAATAAACCTTTTACATAAAGCTAATGACCTTCTGGCACGTGTCCAATCTGAGAAGTAATTAAGTCTGGTAAGTATGGTAGCATAATTATTATCATTAGTGTTAATTGCCAGTGACACTTTCTTTAATTCTGGATCTTCATCTGCAACTTCAAATGAACATAAAAAGTTTCATTATCAGTATTATCATGTTTTAAGAATTCAGGTCCATGCCACCACATATTGTTACTAGTCAGATCATGAACAGACATGCCTCTTGAACATAAATCAGCAGGATTATCACTCGAGGAAACATATCTCCATTGTTCAGGTAAAGGTGTGATTTCTAATTTGCAACTCTGTTTGCGACAAAACCTTATAAACTGTTTACACTGATTAGCTATGTATCCAAGAACAATTGTACTATCTACCCAAAAAATACTTCTTTACTAATATTGACCTTCAACTCCTTTTTTTAAGAAATAACTCACCTTCACTGATACTAGTGCAGCAGTGAGTTCTAACCTAGGTATAGTGAAAGTTTTCAAGGAGACACTCTTGATTTAGCCATAACTAACCTAGTATGTACTTGTCCATTTGCATCTGTCATTCTTAAGTATGAGCATTGACCATAACCCTTCTCACTAGCATCAGAAAAATGATGCAATTCATAATCTATGACATTCATGTTGGCTGGTTTATAACATCTCTCAACTTTAATATCTTTCAATTTGGGTAATTGTCTTAACCAGTTTTCCCATTCAGTAATAACAGTTTCAGGAATAGGATCATCCCAGCCAAGGTCTTGTTTACATAGGGTTTGCAAAACTTTCTTACCTGTAAGAATGAATGGTGATATCATGCCTAGAGGATCAAAAATAGAGCTAACTATGGATAAAACATTCCTTCTAGTACTAGGCCTTTGAATGGGTTTAACATTAAAATTAAACGTATCTGTTTCAGTACACCACTCCATACCTAATGTTCGTTCCACTGGCAATTTATCTTTCGTTAAATCAAGATTCTTAACTGATTGAGCAACTTCATCAGGACACATAGCCTTTAAAACTTCAGCATTATTGGCAACAAATTTGTGCAAATGGAAACCACCCTTTTACATATCATCTGACTGTCCTTAGCTAAGTTTATGGCTTCCTCTACTGTAGCTACAGACTTTAAGCCATCATCCACATAAAAGTCTTCTTTAATGAACTCTGCTGCCTTTTCAGTATTTTTATCCTTAAATTTATCAGCAGCAGCTTTCAAAGCATAGTTTGCAACAGATGGAGAGCTTCTAGCACCAAATAGATGAACAGTCATCCTATATTGAACAATGTCACCATCTAAATCATGGTTATCAAACCACAGAAATCGTAAAAGATTCCTGTGTTCTTCATTTACTAAAACTTGGTGATACATTGCTTCTACATCACAAGTAAATGCAACAGAATGATTTCTAAATCTACACAAAATACCAGCTAGACTATTTGACAAGTCTGGTCCCTAAAGTAAACAATCATTCAAACTTACATTTTTATACATAAAAGAGCAATCGAATACTACTCTGATTTTGTCAGGCTTTCTGGGATGGTAAACCCCATGATGTGGCACAAACCAAACCTTTCCATTAGTTAGACATGTTTCATTCAAAGGAACCCTTTCAGCATAACCCTTATCAATCATACTCTTCATGAAATTTATGTAATCATTTTTCATGCTTACATTCTTCTGAAGCTTTTGTTTTAGGTTGGATAGTCTTTTCAGGACTACTAACTTATTATCTGGGAACTGAATATCACCTCCTTTGAGTGGCAATGGAATTTTAAACTGTTTATCATCAATAATCTTAATACCATTACTAACAATTTCAATAAACCCGTCTTTCTTCTACTGACAAAGCTACCTCATCGTCACTAACATTACTTATGAAATCAGATTCAAACATCTCTCTGACATGATGAGGCTCATATGCTTCTTTTACTTTGGTTGGTACTGTAAAAATGTTACTTGATATCTTGGAATTTATTTCAATTTCTTCAACTACAGTTCTATTAACAACAACATCACTTTCTAAATTATTCTCATTGACATACACATTACAATAATTCCCCATCCAAGAGCTGTTCTCTGACCATAGGGCTCATTTCCAGACCAGGAATGATTTCTAAAGGTTTGACAGCTTTTATACAGTTTATACCTATCAACAGACCTATCTCAATGTCAGGATTATACTCTACTAGCCTTCCAGCAATTTTCTTGAGATGAGGCCATCTTAAAGCTGAACATTTTTAGGGATTTGTGCTCTTCTTGCAGGAATAGTCTTTCTAGAGTAGACACATGGTAAATTTACAGTACTATTTTCATTTATGCCCTTAACTGATAAACCAAATACTTTAGTACTTTTTATAGCCTCTTCACCCAGCATAGTCGCTATCTTAATGACAGAATTTTGGCCATTGACACTCATAGACCTTAGGACACTTTCTTTGATAAAACAAGCATCTGACTGATCATCCAATACCTTATACCATGACCTTATTATTTGTATTCCTGTAAACTTAACCAAACTGGTACAATCATTGAGTGAACATCAGCTGAAAAATATCTGTTAACATTAATTCTATTAGCTACAGCCTGTTCTTGTTGGGTATCACCAGAACTTGGTTTTTATTCAAGGTTTCATCGTGGAGAATTGTTGGGTGCCATCTCTTGCATTTAATGCATTTCCTTGGTCTTTACAATACCTTGAATAATGACCAACCTTGAAACAACTTCTACACATTCTTTTATCTGTCAAATATTGGTTTCTTTGAGCAAGGTCAAGTTTAAGAACTCTGGGCATTTTCCATATCATGGTTTGTCTACAGTAATAGCATGTAAATCCTACATTCATTTTACTCT
This sequence comes from Macrobrachium rosenbergii, assembly GCF_040412425.1. Taxonomy (NCBI): domain Eukaryota; kingdom Metazoa; phylum Arthropoda; class Malacostraca; order Decapoda; family Palaemonidae; genus Macrobrachium; species Macrobrachium rosenbergii. Next base: position 61,775,961 of record NC_089761.1, read on the forward strand.
CGGCTTGTTTTCATTTTAGATTTATTTTCACCAGATGCAGCATTTGTAACATTATTAACTTCATTAAATTTAGTAGCAAATGACATACGCTTTGCAACCCTACTTTGTGGTTGTTTTTCTTTAGGTGTAAATACTGTATCTCTAATGTTAAGTGCACTGTAAGATGATGTTGGATTACATGCCTTATTAACTTCATCTCTTATGAAACTTGTAAACTCTCCAAAAGATGGATATTCCTCTTCATCAATTGTGATTCTTTTAGTTACTATACAATTTCCATCTCTCTGCAATTTGAGCAGGCAACTTCTGTAACATAAGTCTGTTTTTCCTTGGGATCATGTTAAGAATTGCTAAGTACTTTATGATTCCATGGCTGTTTTACAGTGTTCTAAGAAATCAGAAAATTTCCTCAAACCTGGACCATCATTAATTGTAATCTTAGGCCAACCTTCAAGCTTGCTTCTAAAGGCATCAGCAACAATAAATTTATTTCCAAACCTATCATGAAGTATCTTCCAAGCCTTGTCGTAAGCCTCTTGGGTGCCAAAAGAAATAAGATTATCAATGGCAGCTTTAGCCTGACCATCCGTATATTTACCTAAGTAGTACAATCTTTCAGCAGCATCATCTGTTTTAGATTCAATTAATGTAATAAATGATGTTTTTTCCACTGAGGGTACTTCAGCAAATCTCAGAAAATACCTCTGGTTCTTTAACTTGGGTAAATTGTCTTTCGTTGCCTTGCAACAAACAAGTAAACTAATTTCTCTAAGTTCTGATTTTGAAGATTAGCAAAACCTTTTAAAATATCCCATTGATAAACTTGACTGGACTGTATGTTATCATTATTGTTAATGTTAGGTTGTTCACGAAAATCTGCCAGGGGTTCGTAAGTGTGTTGCCTTGGTCTAACATCAGGTTGTGTATTGCAAGTGAAGGCATGTTTGGAATCTACTATTAGCCTAGGTTCATCTTTTACCTCATGGGATGCCTCATCTATAGTACTACAACCTAGCCTAGGCTCATTTGGTATTTTGAAATCTGAGTTCAGGTTTGTTTCTTGGCCTAGCCTGTGTTTACTTGGCTGTGGCGTCCTATGGGCTGGTAATTATAATTATGGTCTAGCCTTGGTTTCCCTGGTTGTATGAAATCTGTTGGAAATTTAAACACCTGAGCATTTGGATTTAGATCAGTCATTGCCTTTATTTCTGCCTTCTTTTGTTTAAATCTTTGTCTATACTATCTAAACCTCCAGCAACGGAAAGGGTCTTTTTTGTACACTGGAACCTGACAATGAATAATTTACAACTCTACTATCTTCAAGATATCTGTGCAAGAGACCTTCTATGGGTTGGTTATTTTCACCTAACGGAAAAACTCAAGCATGACTGTGGATCTGCTTCATCTTCTTCCTCTAAAATTTTATTAACTGCACGTATCTCAGCATTAGTGGCTTCAATTTCTTTGTCAATTTCTAATTTCTTTAAATCTGCTCTAGCCTTTTCCATCATGTCATGGTATTTTCTTTCTGTGCCTAACCTAGCCAGTTTTGTGCTAAGTTCTATTCTCTTACTAGAAACACATGAAGATTTACTTACACTTGTATGATGGGACCTACTAGATGAAGACTTTGACTTTAGAGAGACATTTGACATTCTATCTTCATGTTCATGTTTCATTTTTTCTTTTAACATGGTTAACCTGGTGTGACTTTCATAGCATATTTCCTTGTAATTATACTCCAAACTCTGTACAATGTCAACTTCTGGTATTTCTGATTCTTTTACTTTGGAGAGAGTTATGTCTATATTACCTAATTCTATTTGAAGCCTATTTGCAACATCCTGTAGTAGGCCTACATTACATTCATTTTTAGAAAGTGCCAAATCTGCTTCCTTATTTATTTTGCACAACAATCTCTTTTGTTTTTTGAATTCATCAACCAGAAGATCAAAATTATACATCTTACCTTTTTCTGATTGCACTCTCACTCGTTTACCCACACTAGGTGACATAGGCCTAGGCCTAGGTTTCAATAAAAAGCAAGTCTTGCTCCTCATCTTGGCCTAGATGTTGATCTTCATGTTTCTCTTGTTCATTAAGCTCCATTTTGTCTTCATTCGTAGATTTTTCACGTTGCCTTCTATGTAGGTAGGTGAGGTTAGGCTCCTATTCTTGGGTTCATCACTCCTTATCCGAATTGTGTTATCTTGTCCTTGTGGTGGACAGTACGTGGCTCTGTATTTAGTTGTTGATTTTAGCCCCGTTCAGTGTTAATTCTCAAATTGGGTATCAATAACATTCCATGGTCCTTTTGTAGTTACTTTATTATATAAACCATGAGCCATTAATTGAGTATAACTGAAACAAAAGAAAAACACCTTTAGGCTAATGCCTTCGAAGCTAGCATATCCACATGTAATACAAAACTGGTAGGAGGCCATTGGTTATATCAAAGGCACAAGCAAAAACATATCAAAACAGGTACAAAAAAAGGCATATTACAAGTAAATCAACATATCTTACCACAATTTTGGGGAATTAATCTCTTAGACATACAACATGATGAAATCCATGACAAACAAGTCACATTCATGTGCTTGAATCTGAGGCAGCAGTTGTTGTGATTGTTTATTTCTACCCAGCAGAGCGGGAAGTAACTCGTTCACCTTGGTAGAATGTATTTTTAGTATTGTTTCAAAACTCAGATATAACTGGGTATGCTAATGACAGTAACACTCGGCATCAGACGCAACGCTGAAAACGGTAGACCCAATTCATAATGAGGGTCTTAGAATATGTTCAGGAGCTTTTCGATCATCACCAACATCTTCTTTACAAGTTGAATGTGGTGAACTACCTCTGTCTCTCGATAGAGAGCTAGTAACGATGAAGAGTGCTCTGAGAATTCAGTCAAATGATTCTCCAACCAAAAAATTATTTGGATTAAGAGATGTGTTTATAAACAATCATCCACCTTCTTTCCCAATTAGGACTAGAAGATTGTTTAGTCGCTAAATATGTATATACAATTACCTGTAATGTTAAAATTGCCTCCTCCTTGGACAATGAATAAAATGAGAATTTGTACACACTTGAAATATTTATCAAAAATCATTCATATACTCCAGAATACCAAAGACAACATGCAGTAGAGCATATAATGCGAAAAGGTCCACATTACGCAATATACACTGACGGATCTAAATCACAATACGGAGTGGGATTTGCTGCGGTATCCCAAAACAAACCGTATCAGTTCTCTTTCCCAGACAAAGCCTCTGTATTTACAGCTGAGTTATGTGCAATAGTATCGGCCATAAAAATAATTAGAAGTCTCATATAATAATTTTGTAATTTATAGCGACTCAGAAGTGCTATAGAAGCTATTCAAAGCTATAATCCCAAAAAATAATATTGTACAACATATAAAGTTCTCACTCCATAAATTGTATAATAAGGGAAAAAATATTGAAATATATTTGGATCCCTGCCCATGTAGGGATTAAGGAAATGAAGAGGCTGATAAAGCAGCTAAAGAAGCAGTCCACATGACAAGAACAAATGTAGACATCCCTATCAGTGACTATACAAAATATATAAAAACAGTCATTGTAAAAAAAATGGCAAAATATATGGAACGAAGAACCTGAAAATAATAAATTAAAACAGATAAAATCCAGTGTTGGAAAATGGAATTCGTCATATCAAAGAGAGAGACAAGCACAAGTAATTCTGACACGTCTTCGAATGGGCCATACTCGTTTGACACATGGACACTTAATGAACAGTCCATGTGGCCCTCTTCCCAAATGCCCAGATTGCAATGTGCTGATAACAGTTAAGCATATACTGTGTGAATGTCCAAAATATAACCTGCAGCGATTATCAGATTTTGGAAATAGACCGATAGAAGAAATTTTGCCAGAATCTTCAACGTTCTCAATAGCACCCATTTTAATGTTCATGAGAAGCTGCAAATTAATTGGAAAAATATAAGAAAAAAACAATCAATCAGTATAATGAATTTTAAAACAAGTAAATTTTATGATTTTACTTAATTTATTTTAAATTTTAATATACCTTTTTAGTGAGTATGTATGGAAGCATGAGTTTAAATGTATTTATTGTGTGAGTGTGTTCCAGTATGAAAGCATATGCCTTTTTACAGCTTTTAATTTCATTTTCATTTTCGTTTATCATCATTGACAAGTGACCTATTAGGTCCCAGTGCTAGGCTTCTAGCCTAGACTTGTCATTCCATCCTAATCCTTCGGGCCAGCCCTATGAGAGCTGATGGTCAGCTCAGTGGTCTGGTTAAACTATTTTAATAATAATAATAATAAAACTACTGTCAAGTAGGTGGGAATACCTGTCTGGCCGGATGCAAACATTCCAGTTTGCTTTCAGCCAAATCATGCGTTACAGACGTGTTTTTGGATCTATTTGCCTGACTGTCTTTAAGCTCTTTATTTATCCCTGTGGGATCTTTCTGTATTTTCGTGTATGTGTGTCTTTGATATTTCTTAATATACAAACCCACAATTTGTGATACCCTTGCATAGGCTGTCGTTCCCCAGCATCTGTGTCTTGGGTTTGATGGCCAGGGCGTATTTAGAGTGGCATGACCAAGTGGTAATGCTTCTCTTCCAGTAGCCCGTAATTTAGATACAAAAGGCGTTCCCCTGTGCATTCAGATATATTAGATTGGGATGTAATAACTTCGCTCCCCTTCATTGATCGGGACGTAACAAGTTCGCTCCCCGTCTTGGGCTCACGCCCTCCGAGTACAAGGGCATGACTGCTCCTTTCTACTTGTGCTGAGTGTTGTTTGTTCCGACACGATATACAAACTGTCGGTCCTTTACATTAGGAATTACTTTCAGTGCAGCTGGAAACGGCCGTTGAACTTTCGAACAAGGTGGTTAAGCAGTTAACTACCGTCTGAGAGGTGGGGTACCGCCTGCCCAGATGTAAACATTCAATTTGCTTTCGGCCGTTGTGCGCTGCAGACTTGTTTCCTCTCTTTCTGCCCTGACCTCTTTTGAGCTGTTTTTCCCGGTGGGATCTTCCTTGTTTTTTCTTTCTGTTAGCAACATGAATGTGGACAAACCCTGTAAGCCTTCCTTCCCCTAGTGTGTATGTCCTGGGGTGGGAGGGAAGAAGTGTAATACTTTTCGTTCTGGCGTAGATGTGGACCCACACGCCCTTTGTCCCACCTGCAGAGGACGTGTGTTCTCGTGCTTCTCCTTCTACTGAGTGTTGTTCCTGGTCTGCTGAGCAGTGGGAGAAGTTTGAGGGGAGGAGACAGTACCGAAGGAAGTCCGCCAAGGCATTGTCTGAGGGTTATACACCCCGACGACTCCTTGGTGGCTGACCCATTGGGATCGTTTCTCCCTCTCGGCAAGCTTCCCCTTCTTGCTGCCTCTCCCTCAGGTGAGGACTCCCCCTCCCCTTCCTCATTCATTTTGTCGGGTGTGGAAGACCGCAGGGGAGTGGATGATCAGGACATCCACTCTGGGGGTGAATTCTTTCCCCCAGAGCGAGCAGAGGCTTCCGTATTTGACCTAACTTTTTCCTCAGGTTTGGCAGCGCAAGCGTTTCTCTGTGGCCAGGTATCTGACCTCACTTCTACCTGGCTGCACCTGGGTCTTCCTGGCATTCCATCACTGGAGGGCCTGGTACGACCCACGCAGCCACCATATCCACCATGGATACCGTCACCATGACATCATTTGGCAAGCTGCCTGTGATGGTGACCTCGCACCTGGGCACCCAGGTGTCTGCCGCTCCTGCCACGCTCCATGCCGTGCCGCTGCCTCCGGGCTTCCTGGCCCCGTTATCTCTATCTGGCCCCTCAAGAATGATCACCTCATCAGTACTGTACATCACCATGCCAGCTTCTACTGTTGCGGACCCTTGCTCGTTCCTGACTCCGATTCTGGCTCCTGGTTACTTTGACTCTAAACCCGTCCTGGCTTCTGCTCATGCTCCACCCGTGCACTCGACCCATGCACTGTCTTCTGGCTTTCCTGGCTCCCGCGCTGTTCCACCTGCCCAGGTAGCTGCTGGCCTGAGCACCATCTCTGCTACCTGGGTTGCACCTGCTTCCCTGGCTCTGCTGGCTGCGCCTGTGTCTTCTACTGCTCCCTCCTGGATGGGGGACCTGACCGCCATCCTGAAGAAGATGACAAAGAAGAAGTCGAAGAAGAGGTCTAGGAAGGTGTCGTCGTCCTCGTTGTCTGCTACCTCTTCTTCTGAGGCTCACCAGCTGAAGAAGAAGAAGCCTGTCTCCCCCCACCCCAGGAAGTCTCGCCTCATGACTTCTAACCCTTGCCCCCTTCCACAAGGAAGGCAGTGGGATCTCTCGTTGGCTCTTCCAAGTCCATGGGCCAGGGAACCGATTTCTTGATCCCCTGGTCAGCTGTATCAAGAGTCGAGGGCATGCAGACCACAGTTTGCACTCCCTCCGCTGTGCCAAAGAAGCCCGCTTCTAAGGCCAGCATTTCTGTGTTGGACACTCGTTTGCGAGCCTTGCTGAGTACTCGGGTCTCTAAGGAGACCTGTGTACCCCGGTCTGGTACCGGAGAAACCTCTCTCCATAAAGACTCGGGCACAGGACAGGAGAAAGAGTCTGGGTAAGCAGGTGCTCCGACCCTTCCTGCTGGCACTTCTTCGAGTGCCATGCAAGGTTCCCAGGAAGGTGCGCCAGTCCCTCAGGTCTGGACACCTGGCAAGACAGAGAAGAGGTCCCCTGTTCATTCTATCCGAGAGGTGTCAGCCTCAAAGAAGACTGGGGCACGTCTAGAGGACAGCGCAAGTTCTCGCCAGCCAGCCACGCTCTCGACTCCTCCCAGTCCCTGGCCATTTCATGGGGCCAGCCTGGCTCAGGGAGCCAAGTGAATGGCTCGGCTCACGTGAGCCACTCCACTCTCCTCGGGAAAACACTTCGCCGAGACAAAAGCGTTCTCCTTGACCCAGGTTGCCATCACCACCTTGGGTTGGTGACCGCTCCCGGTCCACTGCTCCTGCTGGTTCTGCCGGCAAGACCAGTTTGGGTGCCCGATCCTCCTCGCCTGTCCCCTCAACCTCCTGGGCTCCTCCCAGGGGACGCAAGTCGGACAGGAAGAACTGTGGCAAGTCGTCTCCCCAGAGTTCTACCTCGGGAGTGTACATGCCTGGCTCAGTCCTCAGATCGGCCAGGTCATACGCCCGTGTAGTGCAGGAAGGATCACGGGTCTGCCGAGGTTCTCCCTCCTGCAGGGAGAGTAGATCGGAAGGACTGCACCCTGGAAGGACTTGAGGGTCCTCTTCCCCAGGATGCATACACCCCTGAAATACAGAGGACTTTTGCTGAGGTAATTGCGCTGATTTGTCAGCACAACGACCTCGGGGAAGGGACCACGGCCTCATCTGTAGATTGTCCTTCGCGCCTCAAATCCTTTTGGGGACCAAAAAGGGAACCCAAGGTTTTGGTGAGGCTGCTGTGGTCCATGCTTGCCAAGGGGGTCCGTGATCAAGTGAATGGTCTTGTGTCTGGGAAAGACAATTCCCTGCGATCGAACCGCTCGGAAAAACTGCTTCCCCCCTCCCCTGCCTCGTCAGAAGCGCTTCTATATGCCCTTGGAAAGGGCATTGCCATAAAGCAGGTTGACCCGGGACCTGGTTTGTCTAGGTCCGGGTCTCTTGTTGCAGCAACTTACAACTTACTGCAGGAGTATTTCTCTCTCGCAGTGTCAGCAATCCTGGAAGCCACCACCATGGCAGCTTTCCAGGCAGTTTCCTGGTTGGATCTTTGGTCATTCCCAGTATCCAAAGTGGCTGATTCCTCGGGTGCTATTGTACCTGGGGAAGACACTGCTTTTGAGAGACTGTTCCAGTCTGGAGGTAGAGCCATCCCTACCTCGCCCACCCAGACAACAAACCTGTGGGCCAACCTGGTCCTGAAGCGGAGAGATGCCGTTTTCTTGCTTCGCTAGGTCCATGGGGCCCGAGTCAGCAATGACCCTGCAGAACGGACCGTCGCTGGGGTCTACCCCTCTCTTCCCTAGAGAGTTGGTGGAGGCTGCAGTGGACAAGCGTTGGGCCAATGGCAGTGACCAGCTTGTTCACCAGGCAGTGGCCAAGACCTCCGGGTCTTTGCGTTCCACTGCGGCCGGGCCCTCGGGTCAGGCTAGCTCTTCCTCGGCCCATAATAAGTCCCAGTCTTCGAAGGGATCCAGTGGGAACACCCAGCCTTCTTCTTCCTCTGGAACAAATCACAGTTTTTGAAAGTAAATTGTATTTTTCCTAACTATACAAACCTGAGGTCCTTTACATTACATTTCATGCCCACCTCATGCCACCCCTCAATCTGAAACCTGGGGTGAAAGGCAAATTGGAATGTTTACATCCGGACAGGCAATACCCTCACCCCCCGGACTGTGGTTAATTGCCTAACCACCTTGTTCGAAAGTTCAGCGGCTGTGTCCAGCTCCACTGAAAGTAATTCCTAATGTAAAGGACATCAGGTTTATATAGTTAGGAAAAATACAATTTACTAAAAATTGTGAAACCCGCCTGCGCTGTGGAAGAGTTGCGGGGAAGGTTGCGGGCACCGTAGGTAAGTTTCGCTTCCACGGCGCCCTTGGTGGCCTCCCCTCCTTCCTTTTCTCTCCCTGCAGGCTCTTCTTCTATCTCTCCTTCAGGAGAGATCTCTCTCTTCCGCCTCTTCGCTCGTTTGTCGGGAGAAGACTGTGATGGGGTGGGGTGCGTGCGATCGGGTGACCTCTTCTCAGGGGCCTCCTCTTGCTTCATAGGGCAGTTCCCCTCAGAGCGAGAGGAGTCTCCTACTAATCATACTTGCTTTTTCTTTCAGGTTGACAGTGAGCATCGTAGTCTTAGCAGTAGTTGGCTGGATATCTCAGTTGGGATGTCTTTGCCTAAAGGAGCCCCGACGTTCATATAGTGTTTACTTTGGGATTGACCACATTACGTTGTTGGAATGGCATAGATCCATGTCAGGATTGTTCGGACTCTGTTCCCGCCGATGTGGATCTATCGCTGTCATTGCTGTCCCTTCATGTATGCTGTGGTACTGTCTCTGGCGTGTCTGTGGTCCATCTGCTCTTGCTGTGCTTCCTGTGTTATTGCTCCGGTTGACTTGGTGACATGTCTTTGGGTGGTTCCTCCTGGTCTCCTGCCACAGCTGTCCTGATCGCTCCTGTTGCTGCTGGTGACATTCAGGTGACGTTCCTGGCCGTTGCTGTAGCTCCTGCCATCCGAACCGCTTCCGTAGCTCCTGCATCGGCTGTCCTGATCGCACCTGCTGCCTCTCCTGGTGGTCATGTCCTGGGCCGCTTCTGTTGTGATCCTGCCTAGCTGCCATGGTTACAATGTTTCATGTCCACCATCCTGTATAAGATGTCGGAGTGAAGGTGAAGTACGTCGCCCTATGGAGGTAGCCGCCATCTTCTTCAGCTTATCTTCTATTTCGTCTTCTGCTGCCTCTTCCCTTCCTCTCCCGAGGTTCGAGGGCGGTCCCAGGAAACCAGATAGGTCTCCATTGGCGAAGGAGAGGAAGGCTGCTTCTTCCCCCTTGGGTCGTTTGGGCGTCTAGGGACTGCCTCCTTCCGAGGAGGCAGTGAGTCTCTCGATGGCTCTTCTTGACCTTCGGGTTCGGGGACTTATTCGCATACCCCTGGGTTTTGTGTTTCGGGAGCCTCGGGCATACAGACCTCGGTTTTGTGGCCCGTTCCCAGTCATAGAGGTTCCGCCTTTAAGACGAGTGCTGCTTTGGGTGCTGGTTTGCGAGCCGCTCTGAGTGCTCAAGATTCTGTGGAATATCGAGTATCCTGATCTGGTCTGGAAACTTCTCTCCCTGGCCCAGTTCAGGAGCAGTGCAAGAGAAAGGGCCGAGGCACCCAGGTGTCTTGGCTCTTCCTGCCAGCACACAAAAGCGCTCCCTGAGCGCTTAGCAGTGCTCAGTCGGGTTCTAGCCTGGTGTCTCAATCCTGTCGGTTGAGAACACCAGAAGAAGCAGGAAGAGGTTCCCTTTGGGAGTCCTGTGGGACTTCTAAGGGACCACCTCTCTTCTGGGAGGCAGTTTTCTCTTGTTGGCTCTTCCTGCCCTCTCGCAGAACCGATTCACATTCTCCTGTGGGGTCTTGCGTTTTGGGGGCCATGAGAGAAGCGGCCTCTTGAGACCAGTGTTAGAAATCTGCGTCTAAGACTGGTTCTGTGTTTGGCTCTTTTCAATTTCTTAGAAACCGAAAGCAGCTGCTCCCATTTTGGGAGTCTCATAGGTCGCTCGGATTCTATGAATAATGAGCGTTCTCCTGGTGAGAGGCACAGGACGAGAGAAAATGCTGAGACCCGGGTGTCTCAGTGCCAAGACGCCCAGGTGTCTCAATACTGCCTGCCAGTTGCTTGGTTGCTTGGCCGGGTTTCATCCTTGTGCCTTGAACCTTAGGGTTCGAGCATGCAGACCTTGCCTTACCTTACGGATCTTACAGTTCGTTTAGGTTGCCCCAGGTCCCTCAGTGTGAGAGGCACATCTGATGTCTACCAGAGAATTGCTAATGCATCTTCGGTATATTTTGCATCTTCCAATCTTGGATGGTCTGGGATGCAGCTTAGATATTTGTCGAGCTTATTCTTAAACACATCTACGCTCACTCCTGATATGTTCCTCAGATGAGTTGGTAACACATTGAATAGGCGCTGCATTATCAATGCTGGTGCGTAGTGGATTAATGTCCTGTGTGCTTTCCTTAGTTTTCCCGGTATAGTTTTGGGCACTATTAATCTACCTCTGCTTGCTCTTTCTGATATTTTTAGCTCCATGGTGTTTTCGGCAATTCCTTCTATCTGTTTCCATGCTTTTATCATCATGTAGTGTTCTCTTCTCCTTTTGAGACTATATAATTTTAAGAATTGTAGTCTTTCCCAGTAGTCAAGGTCCTTAACTTCCTCTATTCTAGCTGCAAACGACTTTTGTACACTCTCTATTTGTGCAATATCCTTTTGGTAGTGTGGGTACCATATCATATTGCAATATTCAAGTGGACTACGTACATACGTTTTATAAAGCATAATCATGTGTTTGGCTTTTCTTGTTTTGAAGTGCCGGAACAACATTCCCATCTTTGCTTTGCATTTTGCCAATAGTATTGCTGTTTGATCATTGCATAGCATACTGTATTCCTATTCAACTTCACACGAAGGTCTTTAACTGCTTCCTTATTTGTGATTGTCTCATTATTAGGTCCTCTATATGCATATAGCATTCCTTCTTTATCACCATAACTTATTGATTCAAATTTATCAGAGTTAAATACCATCCTATTTAGCTCTGCCTATTCATATATTTTGTTTAGGTCTCTGTGTAGCGAGTTCCTATCTTCATCACAAGTAATTTCTCTACTTATTCTTGTGTCATTGGCGAAACTTCTCACTACCGAGTCCTTAACATTACTGTCTGTGTCTGCAATCATAATAACAAACAGCAATGCAGCTAACACCGTACCTTGTGGCACACCGGATATTACCTTAGCTTCATCCAATTTCTCATCGTTTGCAATCACTATCTGTTTTTCTGTTTTTGCAAAAATCTTTTATCCATCTTCCTACTTTGTCCACAATATTATGTTTTCTCATTTTTTCGCTAATATATTATGGTCTATCTTGTCAAAAGCTTTTGCAAAGTCTAGGTAAACCACATCTGTATCTTTTTCGTTTATTGTATTTTTATATGTTTTCATGGCAGACTAACAGTTGGGTTTGTGTACTTTTTCTGGGTACAAAACCATGTTGTCCTATATTAGACAAACTATTTTTCATCAGATGTTTCATTATATTTTTCTTCATTACCCTTTCATACACTGTCATAATATGTGATGTTAGACTCACAGGCCTATAATTACTTGCCTCTAGTCTTGATGCACTTTTGAAAATAGGGGTAATATATGCTAATTTATGTTCATCATAAATCTTGCCTGTATCTACACTTTGTCTTAATAATAATGCGAGCGGCTTTGCGATAGAATGAACCACTTTCTTTAACAAAATGGCAGGGATGCCATCTGGTCCGGCTGCTGATCCATTCTTAATTTCATTAATAGCCTGCACAATATCGGCTTCATTAATATCTATGTCCAATAATTATTCACTATTTTCATCTCTTATTTCTGTATCATTATCTTCATTATCAATTCTAGGATAGCAGACACACAATTCCCCCTTCAAACCTTCTTCTCGAGGGCCTCAGCTTCAAAGGAGTTTAGACTTCGGGAAATTAGCACTAGTTCACGGCAGACGAGTTCTGCCCTGTCCAGTTCGATTGCGTTTCACGCGATAAGCTCGGCTGGGCTCAGTTTGCTCAGCTTGCTCGCCCTGGCCAGCCCTTGGTCGCATTCGCAAGACTGGCTTGGCTTGCCCTGCTTGCCTCCCAGCCCACCACTTACCACCCAGCCTGGATCATGTTCACGTGGTCAGCTCGGTTTGGTGCGGCTCAGCTCGGCTCGGCCCCACTCGGTTTTTCTGAATCGGGTTCTCGGTACTGTTCAAGTGAACGTTCTGCTCTTCCCAGGAAAGCGCTTTGCAACGGCACAAGCGCTCTTCTTCCCCCATGTGGCAGTCATCTCCTTTGGTTGATTATTGCTCCCGGTCCGCCTCTCCTGCTGGTCTTACTGGCAGGACAGGTAGGCATACTCTTTCTCCACACTTGTTCTCTTTTCCTTTTAGTTGTTCCAAGAGGATCGAGATGGGCAGAAAGAGCCCTGATGAATTTGTCTTCCTTCACAGTTCGGCTGCCTGGTGTGCTTTGGTGTCGGTCCCCTGATTGTCTTGTAGTACAACCAGGTAGCTGAGGTGGTTTCTTGGGATCTGTCAAGGTCTCTGTAAAGTCACCAAGTCGGCGCCAGGATAGTGTTTCGGCGGCGCCATTAATTAAGTCTCCGCTGAGCTTGTTTTCTTTGGTGACTTCCCGTTTTCTTCAAGCTCAATTAGTCACGCCTAAAAACGTGCCAGGTCACGCATTTTAATCATTTTTACTTTATGGTATTTATACGAATGTCACACATTGTGTATCACATGTTTCTTCATTCACAGGCATCAAGACTGTATCTATATTGTAGCTCTGTATGTTTTGTATTGTAATTTGTACTCGTTCACTGCATATTATTGTTTATTGTTTCGACCTCAGGTCACAGTCAATTCCATTGTCTCTCACGCCCGGCGTCAGTCGGCCGCATATAAGCTGCCTGGTTCTGTAATAAAGTAGCAGTAACTTTTACCTGCTCGTTTCTTTGACACCTTACAGTGGTGACCCCGAGTATCCCGGAGCCATTAGCGGACTCACGGCGACTCAGTCTTGGCTCCAGGATTTCGCCAAAACGCTCTTAGCGGCCTAAACACGGCGCTGTAACCAGCGTTTGAGCGTTGACTGACTCGGCGTACCCCACCAGCGTCACTAGCGGAACCACACGGCGCACGAAAGTGCGTACTGATCGAGTACCCCACTCCAGTAAGGGGTCAAAGGAGCGAGCATGGACGCGATATCCCCTCCTTCATGCAGTTAAACGCGGACCCCGCGGACTCGAGGTTTTTTACCTCCCATCACAGCCGCGCCCGCCCCCGCATCGTTTGAGGCCCTCCCGCAACTCCACACCAGCGCCCAAGACACGACGGCCGGGCAACACAATCGCGGGCCGCCCTCACCGTAAAGCTGCCGCCGTTTACGCAGGGGGAACCCATCGATGTGGCTGCGCAGGGTGGAGAGCCACTTCAGAATCGCGGACCTCACGGACGAAATCCTACAGGCCGACACAGTGCTCAACGCCCTTCCGGAGGACGTACAGAAAACTCATCGCGAGTACCCAAACTCACACCCTCACATACAGCACCACAAAAAGTTCCTCCTCGAAGCTTGCTCCCTGCCCATCGCCGAGCGGGCTGCCCGTGCTATCGCCCTTGCCAATAATCCACGCCACGACCTCAATCCAAGAGACGCTTGGGGCATGGTCGTAGATCTCCTGTCAATACCAGACTTGGGTGGCACAAACAAGCGGCAGGAGATAAGCTTCATGGGAAATCTACCTTCGCCAACTCCTCCGGAAGTACGCAACCAGATCGCTCACCCCTACACCATGCCTGTCGAGGACCTCATAGAGGCGGCACAACACCTCACAGACTCCGTCAAGGCTTCACAGCGGCTAAAACCGGCCACACAGCCGGTCAGCTCCGTCCAGCCTGAAGAGGACGTAGAGCAGCCCGTCAACGCCATCGCCAACAGACGTCCACCGAACCACAGCAGACGGAGGTCCCGGGCTTCTGTCGCTACCACAAGTGGTTCGGAAAGGACGCCCGAAACTGCCTGCCGCCCTGCTCGTTCAACCGTTCAAAAAACGGGGGTGGCGGCCAGCCAGGACAGGCCGCCATGGCAGCCGAAGAACCCAGGGCCTCAAAAACAGTAGGTTTTTACGTCCGCGACACTGTCTCCGGCAGGATGATGCTGGTCGACACAGGAGCCTTTAAGTCGGTCTTCCCAGCATCCAGAGAGGACCGCAACCAGACACCAGACCCGCCGCTTTCTGACGGCCGCCAACGGAACCCCATCTCTCCTACGGCACCAGGCTCCTGTCGATCTCCATCCTTGGCCAGAGTTACTCCTGGGACTTCATCGCCGCCGGACGAGGAACCCCACTCCTGGGGCCGATTTTCTGGCGCACCGGCCTGCTAGTCGGCGTGGGGCGCAAGCGCTTCCTCGATACCGACTCCTGCGGTCTCTCCCGTTAACGGCGGGACCCAGACCCACCATCAGCGCCGTCGCCCCCACCAGTATGCACACCTTCTGTCGGAGTTCCCTGAGGTATTTAAGCCCGAGCCGCCAAGTCCCCAGGGCCCCAGCCAAGCACGGCATATACCACCATATAGTGACTAAAGGGCCCCGACACATGCGAAGTTCCGCAGGCTTCCCCCTCAGCGCCTTCAGGAGGCGAAAAAGCATTCGCGGAGATGGAACAGATGGGCATCTGCAGGAAAGCCTCCAGTCCATGGGCCTCCCCTCCACATGGTGCAGAAACCGGACGGCTCCTGGAGACCCTGCGGCGACTACAGGCGGCTCAACATTGCAACAGAGCCCGACCACTACCCTCTACCCAATATGCAAGACCTCACGGCCTCCTTTCACGGGGCCAAAATATTCACTAAATTGGACCTTCTTAAATCTTATTTCCAGGTACCTGTTGCGCCAGAGGACATACCAAAGACAGCCATCATCACGCCCTTCGGGTCCTATGTGTTCGCCTTCTCCACCTTCGGGCTGAGGAACGCGGGGCCACCTTCCAGCGGCTCATGGACAGCATCCTGGGGACCTAAAATTCTGCGTCTGCTACGTCGACGACATTCTCATATTTTCCAGGTCTCACAGCGAACACCAGAGGCACATCAAAGCAGTCCTCCAGCGCCTCCAAGAAAACGGCCTCGTCGTCTCGTTTCGACAAGTGTACCTTCGGCGTCCAGAAAGCAGAATTCCTGGGTCACGAGGTGTCTCCGACAGGCGTCCGCCCTCTTACATCGAAAGTGGCAGCCGTAGCCAAGTTCCCGACACCCACCTCCATCAAGGCCGTCCAGGAGTTCCTTGGGATGGTAAACTTCTACAGGCGGTTCATCCCCGGGATCGCGCACACCACGGCCCCCCTGACGGAAGTCCTAAAAGGTCACCCAGCCAGCAGCAGGCCTTTTCCCTGACGAAGGCCGCCCTCACCAAGGCAACCGCCTTGGCACACCAGGATCCCAAGGCTCCCCTCCAGCTGACGACAGACGTCAGTAACGTTGCCCTGCGGTGCTGTTCTGGAGCAAATCATCAACGGCGCCCCCAGCCCATCGCCTTCTTCAGCAAGAAGTTCAGTCCCGCAGAGTCCGCTACAGCACCTTCGACAGGGAACTCTGCGCGATGTACCAGCGCAGTTCGGCACTTCAAGTTCCTCCTGGAGGGGACGCCCTTCACAATCTTCACAGACCACCAGCCACTGGTTCACGCCTTCACGAAGCAGGGGGACGCATGGTCTTCCAGACAGCAGCGCCACCTCTCAGCCATTGCCGAATTTACCTGTTCCGTCAGGTACCTCCCGGCAAGAAAAATCCCGTAGCAGACGCCCTCTCCAGAGTCGAGTTGAACGCAGTGCAGCTTGGTGTAGATTACCAGGACCTTGCCAGAGAACAGGCCGCTGACCCAGAAACCCCAGCATACCGCACCGCCATCACATCCTCAAGTGGCGGGACGTGACCCTCGCCCGGAGGCCCCAGCCTGCTCTGTGACATCAGCACAGGCCAGCCCCGCCCTTGGTTCCAGCCTCACGCCACCGCCAGGTATTCGACATCATTCACGGCCTCTCACACCCCTCCGGCGGGACCACGCCAAACTGCTTTCAAAAAGTTCGTCTGGCACGGGTGCAAAAGGACGCCACAGCCTGGGCAAAACAGTGCCTGCAGTGCCAGACCAGTAAAGTGGGTCGTCACACGCAGTCGGGGTAGGCGAGTTCCCACAGCCAGGGCGCCGCCGGCCACATCCACATCGACGTCGTCGGGCCCCTTCCCCATCAGGCGGATCCAGATACCTCCTCACGGTGGTAGACCGTTCGGACGAGGTGGCCCGGCCACACCCATGCAAGAAGCCACCGCCAGCGCGCGTGCGCTGAGGCCCTGCTCTCCAGTTGGGTTAGCCGCCGGCGCCCCGGACCACATCACAACCGACAGGGGCCCGCTTTCCTCTCCGAGTTGTGGTCTGCCCTGGCTCAACTGCTGGGAACCACGCACCACACCACCACAGCGTACAACCCAGCGGCCAACGGCCTGGTTGAACGGTTCCACAGGTCCATAAAGTCATCCCTCATGGCCCGCTGCACCGCCGAGGACTGGAAACATCAGCTGCCGTGGGTCCTCCTCGGGTTGAGGACCGCCCCCCAGAGCCGACGGCACCCCATCCGCAGCTGAACAAACCTATGGGGAACCCCTCGTGGTGCCGGGAGAGCTCGTGACGGATGAACACCACTCCCCATCTCTGCAGAGGCTCCGCGACGTGGCCGGCAAGTTCGCCCCTTGCAGGCGCTCATACATCGACAAAGCAACCACCTTCATGCCGCCACAGCTGTCATCCGCCACCCACGTCTTCGTCCAGAGTCGGCGCCGTCCGTCCACCACTAACTAAGGCCTACAGGGGACCCTTCCCGTGCTGGAGCGGAACAGCAAGGCGTTCCAGCTGGCACTCCCAGGCAAGAACGACTGGGTTTCCATAGACCGGCTAAAGCCCGCCTTCCTGTCGGAGAGTCCCGGCAGCGACGCAGCACCCTTCCGCCCAAACGCACTTCAGCACGCTCACCCCGCAGGCGTGGCGCCCCAGGAAGGAACCGCCCAAACAGCAGCCTCACAGGCGGGAGGCCCCTCAGTTATCTTCAAGGAGCCGCGGCACCCTTCAGCGCCCCAGCAGATACAGGGATTAATCAGACGCGTCCCTCGTCTTGGGAGTATTTGTAAAGTCACCAAGTCGGGCGCCAGGATAGTGTTTCGGCGGCGCCATTAATTAAGTCTCCGCTGAGCTTGTTTTCTTTGGTGACTTCCCGTTTTCTTCAAGCTCAATTAGTCACGCCTAAAACGTGCCAGGTCACGCATTTTAATCATTTTTACTTTATGGTATTTATACGAATGTCACACATTGTGTATCACATGTTTCTTCATTCACAGGCATCAAGACTGTATCTATATTGTAGCTCTGTATGTTTTGTATTGTAATTTGTACTCGTTCACTGCATATTATTGTTTATTGTTTCGACCTCAGGTCACAGTCAATTCCATTGTCTCTCACGGCCCGGCGTCAGTCGGCCGCAATATAAACTGCCTGGTTCTGTAATAAAGTAGCAGTAACTTTTACCTGCTCGTTTCTTTGACACCTTACATCTCCTTCGAGGGGAGAGGTACAGGAGTTTCATTGCTTCGGAAGCAGTGAGGGTCTTCCTCTTCAAGTTGTGAGCGACCTCGTTTCTCAGAGAACTTCGTGCTGATTCATCAGTGCGAGGATCCCCGGGACAGGACCGCAGCCCCCCGCAATGAATACTCTTCATCACTTACAATCCTTGCAGTTCCAGAAGGGGCTGGGAGTTTTGGGGGCCGCCACCGTCCTTGCTTGAGAGAGCGTTCGTGACCAGATGAATACTTTTCTTCGTACAAGGAGTTCATTCAGGTTGAAGCACCAAGCTCCTCCCCTGGGTCGACAGAGTATGAATTCTTCTTTCCTCGGAGGGGGTCTTGCCAACTGCAGGTTGTTATGACTCTGCTTCATCCAGACTGAGTTCTCACTCTGCTTCTCCTTGCCGTTAAGGGTATTTCTTCTGCAACAGGAGGCGGCGATCTTGGAGGACACCTCTTAGCTTCCTCCAGAAAGTCTCCTGATGGATCCACAATCCTTCACTTTTAGGCTTTCTCTCCTTGGATACAACCATTCCCGGAGAGAACTTGCCTTCTGGAGACTGGGTCTGTCCAGGGGAGGGTCTTCCCACACCAGACGGCAATCTGCGGGCAATTCTGGTGCTAAGAAGAAGGACTGTGTCCTGATTCGGATCTCTGGTTTCGTAAGTCCCAAGTTGGCTCGACCCTTAAGAATGAACCTTTACTCAGTTCTGCCTTTCTCTTTCAGAGATTTGCCAGGTACCGCGATAATCAAGGTTTGTACCAGGGCACTGCCTTTTCCTTCGGACAATGGCCAAGACCTTTGGGTCTTCATCATCTCAGCTTGACCTTAAGTTCAAGCCAGCCCCCCTCTACTCCTAAAAAGTCTTGGGCTTCGGAAGAAGGTCGCGGAAACACACAGCCCTCTTCTTCCCTTCTGGGAAAGTGCACATAACTGTTTCTCTTTCCACCCTCTTTTCCATAAGGAAGGAAGGCAGAAGGGAAGAGAGGTAGAAGTAACAATCGTGCAGAAGTTCTCTTACTGCAGATACCTGGATGAAATGATACTTGTCAAGTCTCTGGATCTGGCAGTGACATTGCTGAGACATGGGAGTGGATTCCTTCAGGAGAAGTATCTATTTCCCTTGGGTTTCAACTATTCTTTTCATCAGACTTCTATCCAGTTTCCTCTCCGGTGCTCCTGATTCAGAAAATACCAGCCCAGCTAGAGCTAATCAACTTAGTTTCCTGTCATCTTGCAGAAGCTGCCCCATGGCAGAGAATGAAGGAGGTCTGCTTCCAGTCTTCCATCCTTGTTTCCTCTTCGAAGTATGAGGAAAGAGTTAGGCTAATGCTTGATTGAAGGAACCTTCGAATATGCTTGCATATTCTCCTTTTGGCCTTCTGAGAATGTCATGATGAGTTTTGCAACACTCAGTGGTTTTGTTGAACAACAACACCGCAGTCGTGGCATATGTCGACAAACGAGGGAATCGGTTTTTCCTCCGGTTTCATTTGTCGACATTTGCAGGTACTCGAGTGTTCTGTAGTGCACTCAATAGCTCAGTTAACCAGATACATTCATGGTGGGGATGTATTAGTAGGCGAGCTCGGCCTCGGGTTTGAGTGATCAGGACAGAGCATGCTCTTCACTCTTTTCTTCACAAAGATTAATAAAGAGACTGCTCAACTGTTCGACTGAGAGATCCCTACCGTCTTTCTGTTTGCCTCCCAGCACAACAAAGTCAGTAGTTTTCTCGTTCCTTCATAGCAGACCCATGGGCCACTACGGTGAGGCATACTGTCTTTATGGGAAACATTGATATCTACCCCTCAATCTGAACCTTGGCCAAAAGGCAAACTGGAATGGTTACATCCGGGCAGGCAGGTATTCCCCCCTACCTGACAGCAGTTACTGCCTAACCACCTTGTTCAAGAGTTTAACAGCCATATCCAGCTTTGCTGTAAGTAATTCCTAATGTAAAGGACCTCAGGTGTATACAGTTAGGAAAAATACAGTTTACTTTTAAAAACTGTGATTTTTCCATATCACCTCATAATATCATGTAATCCACTTGTATACCTGTGTGAGTGTGCATGTTTACATCTACATATGGAATTTCATCAATGTTGATGTTACCATCTCTACACAGTGTGTGCGTTTGTGCATGTGTTCCTTAGTGTAGTATCCTGTTAGCCATTTGTTCCAACAAGATATACAAACCATCAGTCCTTTACATTAGGAATTACTAACGGCAAAGATGGACACAGCCGTTAAACTCTTGAACGAGGTGGTTAGGCAGTAACTGCCGTCAGGTAGGTGGGAATATACGCTTGCCTGGATGTAGACATTCCAGTTTGCTTTCAGCCGTCATGCTTTTCAGATGTTTTTTCGTATCTCTTTGCCTGACAGTCGTTAAGCTCTTTATTTATCCTGGTGGGATCTTTCTGTATTTTTGTGTATATTGCGTGTGTTTGATATTTATTAATGCTGTATACAAACCCACGATTGTGATAGCCTTGCATAGGCCATCGTTCCCCTGCATCTGTGTCTTGGGTTTGACAGCCAAGGGCATATTTTAGAGAGGCATAAGAGTGGTAATGCTTCTTTTCCGGTAGCTCACTAATTAGATACTGAAGGCGTTCGGTCATATTAGATTGGGACGTAATAACTTCGCTCCCCTTCATTGACTGGGACATAACAAGTTCACTCCCCTTCTTGGGTTCACGCCTTCCGTGTACAAGGGCATGACTCCTTTTCTACTTGTGCTGAGTGTTGTTCTTCGCCGCGTGTGCTGTGGAAGAGTTGCCGGGGTGGGTGGGGGGAGTTTTGGGGGAGGTTGCGAGCGTTGTTGGTAAGTTTTCGCTTCCGCGGTGCCCTTGGTAACCCCCCCTCCTTCCTTCTCTCTCCCTGTAGGTTCTTCTATCTCTCCATTGAGAGAGATCTCTCTCCTTCTCCCTCTTTGCTCACTCGCCGGGCAAAGACCGCGACGGGGGCGGCGGGTGGTTGGGTGACCTCTTCTCAGGGGCCTCCTCTTGCTTCATAAGGCAGTTCCCCTCAGAGCAAGAGGGGTCTCCTCTACTAAACATCTTTGCTTTTTCTTTCAGGTTGATAGTGAGCATTGTGCACGCACAGCAGTAGTTGGCTGGATATCTCAGTTTGAGATATCTTTGCCTAAAGGAGTCCCGACGTTCATACAGTGTTTGCTTTGGGATCAACCACAGAACATGGTTGGAATGGCATAGGTCCACGTCAGGGTCATTCCGGACTCTGTGTCCCTCCGATGTGGATTGATTGCTGTCATTGCTGGCCCTCATGTATTCTGTGGCACTTCCTTTGGCATATCTGTGGTCCCGTTTGCTCCTGCTGTGCTTCTCGTGTTATTGCTCCTGGTCTCCTGCCACAGCTGCCCTGATCACTCCTGTCGCTGCTGGTGATGTTCATATGACATTCCTGGCCATTGCTGTAGCTCCTGCCTTCTGAACCACTTCCGTAGCTCCTGCATCAGCTGTCCTGATCGCTCCTGGTGGTCATGTCCTGGGCTGCTTCAGTTGTGATCCTGCCTAGCTGCCCTGGAGGTTACGATGTTTCATGTCCACCATCCTGTATAAGATGTTGGAGTGAAGATGAAGCAAGTCGCCCTGTGGAGGTAGCCGCCCTCGTCTTCAGCTTATCTTCGATTTTGTCTTCTGCTGCCTCTTCCTTCCTCTCCTGAGGTTCGAGGGGGTCCCAGGAAACCGGATAGACCTTTGTCAGCCGAAGGAGAAGGTGTCTGCTTCCGCCTTGAAGTTGTTTGGGCATCTAGGGACTGCTCCTTCCGAGGAGGCAGTGGGTCTCTCGTTGGCTCTTCCTGAATTTCAGGTTCAGTAACTGATTCGCTTACCCCTGGGTTTTGTGTTACAGGAGCCGCGGGCACGCAGACCTCGGTTTGTGATCCCGTTACCAGTTCCAGAGGTTCTGCCTCTAAGACGAGTGCTGCTTTGGGTGCTTGTTCGCGAGCCACTCTGGGTGCTCAAGATTCTGTGGAATATCGAGTATCCCGATCTGGTTCTGGAGAGTACTCTCCCCGGCGCAGTGCAGGAGCAGTCCGAGAGAAAGGGCCAAGGCACCCGGGTGTCTCGGCTCTTCCAGCCAGCACTACAAGCACTCCCTGAGTGTTCACCAGTGCTCAGTCAGGTTCCCAACATGGTGTCTCGATACTATCGGTTCGAACACCAGTAGAAGCAGGGAAGAGGTTCCCTTTGGGAGTCCTGCAGGGCTTCTAAGGGACCACCTCTCTCCTGGGAGGCAGGTTTCTTTTGTTGGCTCTTCCCACCCTCTGGCGGGAACCAATTCGCATTCTCCTTTGGAGTCTCACGTTTCGGGGGCCACTCTCTCATTGCCAGTCTTAGAAGTCTGCATCTAAGGCTGGTTCTGTTCCTGGCTCCTTTCGATTTCTTAGGAAACCGAAAGCAGCCGTCCCTGATTTTGGGGGGGTCTTGTAGGTCGTTCAAATTCTATGAATCACCAGCGCTCCCCTGGCGAGAGGCACAGGACAAGAGAAAGTGCCAAGACCCAGGTGTCTCTATACTGCCTGTCAGCTGCTTTGGTTGCTTGGCCAGGTTTCATCCTCATGTCTTGAACGAACATTCGGGTTTGAGCATGCAGGATAGCAGACAAGAATTCCCCTTTAAACCTTCTTATCGAGGGGCCTTGGCCTCGAACGAGTTTAGAGTTCGGGAAATTAGCGCTAGTTCAAGGCAGATGAGTTCCTCCCTGTCCAGTTTCCGATCGCATTCACTTGATCGGCTTGGCTCGGTTTGCTCTCCCCGGCCAGTCCCTGGTCGTGTTCGCAAGACTGGCTTGGCTCGCCCCATTTGCCTCCCAGTCCACTGCTTACCACCTAGTTTGGATTGCGATTGTGTATTCGGCTCAGTTCGGCGGGTTCTTGGCACTGTTCGAGTGAACTTTCTGCTCTTCCCAAGAAATCGCTTTACCACAGAACAAGTGCTCTTCTTCCCCCGTGTGGCAATCATCTTCCGCCTCTCCTACTGGTCTTACTGGCAGGATAGGTAGGGGTGCTCTTTCTCCTCACCTGTTCTCTTTTCCTCGTGGTTGATCTGAGAGGTGCTTGACGGACAGAGAGAACTCTGATGAATTTGTCTTTCTTCGGAATTCAGCTGCCTGGCGTGCTTTTGTTCTCAGTCCCCCGATTGTCTTGTAGTACAACCAAGTAGCCGGGGAAGGTTTCTTGGGATATATCAAAGTCTCCCTCCAGGGAGAGAGGGCACAGGAGTTTCACGGTTCGGAAGCAGCATGGATCTTCCTCTTCAAGTTGCGATGGCCCTCATTTCTCAGAGAACTTCGCGCCAATTCATCAGCGCAAGGATCTCCAGAACAGGACCGCGGCCTCCCCAATGAATAATCTTCATCACTCACAACCCTTGCAGTCCCGAAGGGGCCGAGAGTTTTGGGGGCTGCTGCAGTCTTTGCTTGCAAGAACATTCACGACCAGATGAATACTTTTCTTCGGACAAGGAGTTCATTTAGATCGAGACACCAAGCTCCTCCCCTGCCTTGACAGAGTATGAATTCTTCTTGCATCGGAGAGGTCTTGCCGACTGCAGGTTGCTCTGACTGTTTCATCCGGACTGGGTTCTCGCTCTGCTTCTCCTTGCCATGAAGGGTATTATCTTCCGTAACAAGAGGCGGCGATCTTGGAGGACACCTCTTAGCTTCTTCTAGACAGACTCCTGATGGATCCACGACCCTTCACTTTTAGGCTTTCTCTCCTTGGATACGACCATTCCTGGAGAGAACCCTGCCTTCTTTAGACTGGTCCTGTCCAGGGTTGGGTCTTCCTACAACAGGCGGCAATCTGCAGGCAATTCTGGTGCTAAGAAGAAGGACTGTGTCCTAATTCGGATCTCTGGTTTCGTAAGTCCCACATTGGCTCAACCCTTAAGAACGAACCTTTGCTCAGTTCTGCCTTTCTCTTTCAGAGATTTGCTGGATACCATGATAATCAAGGTTCGTACCAGGGCTGCCTTGTCCTTAGGACAATGCCAAGACTTTTGGGTTTTCGTCATCTTGGCTCGACCTTAAGTTCAAGCCAGCCCTCCTCTACTCCTAAAAAGTCTCGGGCTTCAGAAGAAGATTGCGGAAACACACAGCCGCCATCTTTCCTTCTGGGAAAGTGCACATAACTGTCTCTTTCCACCCTCTTTTCCATAAGGAAGAAGGGCAGAAGGGAAGAGAGGAAGAAGTATCCTTCTCTCTGTTTCAGTTGTAAAGAACGTAGGCCCTTGCGACCTAGTCTTCTATCAGAAGTAGCCTTTTTTTTCTTCAGTCGAGACTTAGCTAGTGATGAGAAGCTTCTTCGGTCTTGCTGCCCCAGGGAACTGATCCCTGGGTGGCATGTGACTCTCATTTATTGTTCCTGTCCTGTGTTCTGCACGTGCCCTTACAAGAGTCGTTGGACACAGATTTGCCCTCTTAGGACCATCTCTCATCTCGCCCCGACCTTGGCGTAGAAGGTGGAAGAACAGGTGAAGGGGATCAATACCTCGACTCCTTTTCGGATGTCATAGCAGACTCCCTAACCCATCAGCATCTATTGTCAGGTTCGAGTCCTTCTGTTCCCCTCCTCCTTGCACTTTGTATCGATAATCCAGATCAGTCATTACTTTGTCTTATTAGGGAGCTGCTGTACTTTCTGGAAAGGCTTGACATTCCTAACCTGGATGTCATCGACATTTTCGCTAGCACTATCTCTCCCAAGGAGGAAGTGTCTAAGAACACATCCTTCTCCTGGCTTCATGAAGTGATCAAAGGATGCACTCAGCAGCTGGCGATGATGATACCTGTACAATCCACCCGAGAGCTCACGAAGTCAGTGGCTTGGTCCATCCCTCGCACTCCGGAAGTTTCTGTCAGTCTGGAAGCAAGATGTGGTCTCATAGACTACACTCTTGTCTTCTACCTTCGGTCTTGCCCACAGGCCCTTGGAACCTTTTTTCCTTGATCCTGTGATGGGTGCTTAACAAGTTGTGTTTTCTTACCTGGCTCCTTCCAGAGGACTAGTAGCATCTTTCCTAAGGTGTTGGTTCTGGAAGTGAGAAGGATCCCGAGAGGACTGGCCTCTCTTCCTCCTTCCTTCCTCGTCCTCCTACTTCTCCTTCGGGATGAGAATAGGACTCAGACTGACACTTGCTGGATCTGGCGTCTGATGCGGAAGACTACACATCGAGCACCTGTTCTATTTTCTTCTAGAATCATAGAAGCAATTCCGTTCCTTCCTCTAGCAAGGGAAGAAGGAGACTATGGCAATAAGGAAAACCCTATTTCAGCAGCCAATTTCATGTGTGTTAAATTTCCTCATTCATGCAAAAAGGTCCAGATATCTGACATTTGATCTTGCAGTTACTAAACTCTGATCAATATGTCAGAGGCATGGTACTCCTCCTCGCTCTTTCGACCAGGGGGCGTAGCCCAGGTATGCAGAACTCCAGTCAGTTCAAGAGACTCACTCAGATTCTTCTCTCCAACCAGTGAGTCTTCCTAATGTAAAGGACCGATGGTTTGTATATCGTGTTGGAACAAATCACAATTTTTAGAAGTAAATTATATTTTTCGTAACTATACAAACCCGAGGTCCTTTACATAACATTATGCCCACCTCATGCCACCCGTCAGTCTGAAACCCCAGGCTGAAAGGCAAACTGGAATGTTTACATCCGGGTAGGCAGGTATTCCCCCCTACCTGACGGTAGTTACTGCCTAACCACTTTGTTCAAGAGTTTAACAGCCATATCCAGCTTCGCCGTAAGTAATTCCTAATGTAAAGGACCTCAGGTTTGTACAGTTAGAAAAAATACAATTTACTTTTAAAAATTGTGATTTTTGTCTGTGAAGTATTCATGTTTATTTGTTTGCTTTATATCTATAATGCAAACCCCTAACTTGCTTGTTAGAATTAATCCTTATACTTTGTGTGCGTTATGCAAGAAGCATGATTGCAATTAATTAGTCCGTGTTGTGAGTGTCGTGTCTGGCCTTCCAAACAGTGAGTGAAGTATGGCCTGGAGGGGAGAGAGAGAGAGAGAGAGAGAGAGAAAGTAGGTTTCTCTGATGTCATCGGATTGCAATTCTCCACCAATGACTCAGAATTCTCGCCGTTTTCTTCTTGCCCCCGACAAACTTCGATGTCTCCTAGTGCTTCATTGGTAGAGAGCCAACATAGGGGGGGAACGGTTTGACTTCTCTTCAGCGGTCTCCGTTTGCTTGGCGGGGGAATTATCCTCCTCTGGGGTGAAGGGAGATTGCTTCCCTTAACCCAACTTGCTTTTTTCAGACATTGTGGAGCTCGTGGGACTTGGGGAGGATATGGGATCTCTTGCTAACGATGTCTACGGCACTGCAACTCCCTCTGCCTGTAACATGTGAACTTTCTATGCCCATAGCAAGAGACAATGCTTATTGCAAGGAAGCTTCCATTGCTTATAGCATGAGAGTTACTGCTGCCCCGGGTCCTCAGTACAGCGGTACCGGTCTGGGAATCCATTTTTCCTGGACCAGTAAGGCCCCCGGTCTACAGACCCAGTCTGACCTATATAGAGAGAGGGAATACAGAGCATGCAGGTGCTCACTCCCCTCTGCCTGTTCCTGTGCAGGAATGGTGAAAGGGTCCCAGAACATTGACAGACCGATGGTAGAAGTTAAAGAAGAACAATCGAGAATTATCATCACCTTCACCTTCATTTTTGTCGTGTGCTGTCACTCCTTCCCCTTCTTCCAAAGCTAGCAAGCAGAGGAAGAAGAAAGCTGCCTCTCCCAGCAGTAGGAAGTCTCTTAGGGCTTCTGTCAGTCAGCCTTCTTCCTTGGAAAAGGCTAAGGGATCTCTCATTTGCTCTTCTGATCTATCTACAGGCATGAGAACCATTGCACATGGTTCCACAGACCCCCATGTCATAGGAGCATCAGGTGCACAGGGTTCCACAGACCCCCGTGTCACCAATACCGGTCCTGGGAAGTCACATTCCTGGGCAGGTAAAGGTCCTTCTGCTGCTGCATGGGGTTCTGCGGACCCCCATGACACTGGTATTGGTCCTGCGAAGTCACCTTCCTGGGCCGGTAAAGGTCCTTCTACCGTAGCATGGGGTTCTACAGACCCCCATGTCACGGGAGCAACAGGTACACAGGGTTTCACGGACCCTGTGTCACTGGCACCAGACCCGGATATTCACCTTCCCGGGCTGGTAAACAATCCTTCTACTGTTGCACAGGCTTCCACGGACCACTGTGTCATGGGAACAGGTGCATGGGGTTCCAAGGACCTCTGTGTCACTGGTACTGGTCACAGGAATTAACCTTCCCGGGCTGGTAGAGATCCTTCTACCATCACATGGGGTTCCACTGACCCCTGTGTCACGGGTACTGGTACCAGTCCTGGGAATTCACCTTCCTGGACCTGTAAAGGTCCTTCTACCGCTGCATGGGGTTCCATGGACCCCTGTGACACTGGTACCAGTCCTGGGAATTCACCTTCCTAGGCCAGTAAACGCCCTTCTACAGCTGCATGGGGTTCCATTGACCCCCATGGTACAGGTACCGGTCCCAGGAATTCACCTTTCCGGGCCAGTAACAGTCCTACCATTGCACGGGGCTCTGTGGATCCGTGTCACCGGTACTTGTCCCTGAAATTTTTTTTTCCTGGACTGGTGAGGGTAGAAGCCGAAGAAGAGAATTGAGAATCATCATCGTCATCTTTGTCTTCATCTTCGTCATGTGCTGTCATCTCCTCCCCTTCTTCCAAAGCTAGCAAGCAGAGGAAGAAGAAGGCTACCTCTCCCAGCCGTAGAAGTCCTGTAGGGCTCCTGACGGCCAACCTTCTTCCATGGAGAAGGCTATAGGATCTCTCACTAGTAGTAGCAGCACTCCAAATCTCTATTTGTCCAACTGGCATAGGAACAATCGCTGCTCGGGGTTCCCCGGACCCTGATACAACAGTACCAGCCTAGGAATACTTCCCAGTTTGGTAAGGGACCCCAGTCTATGGACCCGGGGCCCTACCCAGTGAGAGAGAGTGAGGTCAGAGGATGTAAGCACTCACTCACCCCCTGCCCGCTCCTATTTGCTTCCATGTACGGGAACCGTGCAACGGTCCCGTAATGCTGACACTAGCGTACTGGTCTGCTCACCTGGGAAGGCAAGAGGAGATGCCTTACCCAATCTTCTGTAGAGGCCTCAGCTCCTAAGAAGCCATAGCACATCTTCGGGTCGGCCCCCGTCCACGTTCACGTGAATGGGATAGCTCTCCAAGATCTGTACAGCCGTTGTAACTGTGTGTTGACAACCACCCACAGCCTTACTCACCCACCAGGGCTTTGGCCCTGGTAGGTTTGGTAAGGGTCTTAGATATCTCTCACCTGTCCCCTCCACCATTTTCCTGGAAACTGGGGACTAGACAGGCCTAGGGCTCAGGACCAGGAACATTCATGCTCCCATCCCTTCCCAGCTGCGGAAGCATACATTCCAGATTCTGTCTGTGGGCTGGACCAGTCGCATGCTCAAGTAGTAGAGAGATCACCAGGGGACTCTGGCCAAATTTTTGGAGATCATTCGCTTGACAAGGTGATTTAACGATCTCTAGGCAGAGACTATGGCTTTCCCCATGGGCTGTCACCCATCGAAGCTTTCCAAAGAACCCAAAGTCTCGAAGGACTTGCCTTGGTCACGACTTGCCGAAGAGGTCTTGAGCCAGGTAAATTCTCTTGTATAGCCTATCATGCAAGACACTTCCTCAGCCTCTCACTCGCCAGAGGGGTACTTCTTTATCTTGGAGAGTCCTTTGCCAATCAAACAGGTTGACCCGGACCTGGTTCGCCTGTGTCTGGGTCTGTCACTGGACCGCCTATATGCAGAGGGAGTTTCCTGTCGCAGCGGCAATGGAATCGACTGCTATGGCAGCATTCCAGATGGTCTCCTGATTAGATCTTAGGTCTCATGCAGTGGCCAAGATCATTTCTTCCTCTTAAGGTTCTTGTAAATCCGAGGGAAAGCCACATTCAGGAGGTTGATGTTGTCTGGAGGTAGAGCCACCTCCTACATAGCCCACCAGACAGCTAACCTGTGGGCGAACCTGGTGCTCAAGAGGAGAGACGCTGTCTTGGCTCAGATTTGTTGATTCCGAGTCAGCATTGGCATTTAGGAACGTACCGGTAAGGGGTTTCCGCTTCCCTCTTCCCTCTTCCCCTCTTCCCTCTTCCCTCTTCCCCTCTTCCCTAGAGGAGAAATGGATGCCTCGGCTGACAGGCGAAGGATCGAAAATACTATCTGCTTGTTCACCAGGCAGTGGTCAAGACCTCCAGGTCTTCACATGACACTGCAGCCCGACCTTCGGGTCAGGCTTGCTCTTCCTCCTCGGGTCCTGGGAAGTCCCAGGCTTCCAAGAGCCCTTGCAAGACCACCCGGTCTTCTTCTGCCCTGCTAGGAAGGGTGTGGAGCAGCACTCCATTCAGCTCCCTGCTCAGCTTGGGAAAGAGGGCAAGGGTAAGAATAAAGGACACTGGGACGGCATTCTTCCCCCACCTGTTGCCATTGATGGACTCCACGAGGGCCACGAAGCAGGCATCCACGCCTGCACACCGCATCAACTGCCTCCAGCTGGGGGAACACAATGCGGAGGAGATCAATGCTGTTGCCAGGAGGCGGCCACCCTATCACCAGAATAAAGAAAGGCTGGGGCTTTGCCACTGCCACCGGAAGTTCGGCAAGGACGCTTGAAATTGAGAAGCCCCCTGCCTTTTCGCCCATTCAAAAAACGGGGGATTCTGTGGCCACCCTCACAGGCCGCCATGGCAGCAGAAGCACCAGGAGCCCCGCACCAGTAGGGTTCTACGTCCACGACACCATCTCTGGCAGGATGATGCTGATCGACACGGGAACTGTGCGGTCAGTGTTCCCACCTTCCAGAAAGGACCACAAACACCCGCCGGACCCGGCTGCCTCTCTGACAGCCGCCAACGGGTCCTCCATCCTCTCCTATAGCACCAAGCTCCTGTCGGTCTCCATCCTGGGCCAGAGATACAAGTGGAACTTCATCCTTGTGGACATGAGGACCCCACTCCTGGGTGCGGACTTCCTGGCCCATTTCTGACTGGACACCGAGTCCTGCCAGTCCCTGCCCCTGGCGCCGGGCCCCAGCGCACCCACAATATGTTCCATCGCTCCCCACCAGTATGCCTCCCTCCTGAAGGAACTCCCTGAGGTGTTCAAGCCCGAACTTCGTCAGGTGCCCGGAGCCCCCGCCAAGCATGGAATTTACCACCACATCAAGATGAGGGGCCCCCGACGCACGCAAAGTTCCGGAGGCTTCCCCCTCAGTGCCTTCAGGAGGCCAAGAATGCTTCCACCGAAATGGAGTGTATGGGCATATGCAGAAAGGCCCCCCAGCCTGTGGGCCTCTCCCCTTCACATGGTGCAGAAACCGGACAGCTCCTGGAGACCCTGTGGCGACTACAGGCGGCTCAACCTCGCTACGGAACCAGATCACTACCCCCTCCCGAATATGCAAGACCTCACGGCCTCTTTCCACGGGGCCAAAATGTTTTCAAAATTAGATCTGTTAAAGTCCTATTTTCAGGTACCAGCAGCTCCAGAAGACATTCCCAAAACCGCCATCATCACGCCCTTCAGGTCCCATGTCTTCGCCTTCTCCACCTTCGGACTGAGGAATGCAGGGGCGACTTTCCAGAGACTGATGGACAGCATCCTGGGGGAATTGAACTTCTGCATCTGCTACTTTGACGACATCCTAATTTTTTCCAGGTCCCACAAAGAACACCTGCAACACATCCAGAAGGTCCTGCAGTGCCTGCAGGAGAATGGCCTTGTCGTCAGGTTCAACAAGTGTACCTTCGGCGTTGAAAGAGTTGACTTACTGGGCCATGAAATATCCCTGGAAGGCGTCCGCCCACTTGCATCAAAGGTTGAGGCCATCGTCTGGTTCCCCACCCCTACCTCCGTCAGAGGCGTACAAGAATTCCTCGGGATGGTCAACTACTACAGGAGGTTCATCCCCGGGGTCGCGCACACCATGGCCCCCCTGACGGAGATCCTGAAGGGCCATCCGAAGTCTAGTGTGGGACCCCAACCAGCTTCGGGCCTTCTCCTGACAAAGGCTGCCTCGCCAAGGCAACAGCCTTGGCTCACCAGGACCCCAACGGCCCCTCCAGCTAACAATGGATGCCAGCAATGTCACCTGTGGGGCCGTCCTGGAGCAGGTCGTCAGCGGAGCCCCTCAGCCCATCGCCTTCTTCAGCAGGAAGCTCAGCCCCACCGAGTCCCGCTACAGCACTTTCGACAGGGAACTCTTCACGGTGTACCGGGCGATGCGTCACTACAAGTTCCTCCTGAAGGGTACGCCCTTCACAATTTGGATGGACCACCAGCCACTGGTCCATGCCTTCACCGAGATTTGGGATTCATGGTCCTCCAGGCAGCAGCGGCACTCGTGGCCATCGCGGAGTTCACCTGCACCATTAAATACCTCCCTGGCAAGAAGAACCCTGTAGCAGACGCCCTCTCGAGAATTGAACTCAACGCGGTACAGCTTGGGATCGACTATGAGGACCTCGCCCAGGAACAAGCCACCAACCCAGGGATTCCAGCTTACTGCTCTGCCATCACATCACTGAAGTGGAAGGACGTGCCCCTCGCCCCTGGGTGGCCAACACTGCTGAGCGACATAAGCAGTGGCCACCCCGCCCACTGGTGCCCGCCTCCCGCTGACATCTGGTCTTCAACATCATCCACGGACTGTCCCACCCCTCCGGCAGGACAACGGCCAAGCTGCTGGCAGAGAAGTTCGTCTGGCACGGCATATGGAAGGACGCAACAGCCTGGGCGAGGCAGTGCATTCAGTGCCAGACCAGCAAAGTAGGGCGTCACACTGAGTCGGGGGTGGGCGACTTTCCTCAGCTGGGAAGACGGTTCAGGCACATCCACGTCGACGTTGTGGGTCCTCTTCCCCCATCAGGAGGAGCCAGATACCTTCTGACAGTCGTCGACCACTCCACCAGGTGGCCCGGGGCGACTCCCATGGAAGAACCCACCTCCAGTGCATGTGCTGAGGCCCTCCTCTC
Organism: Macrobrachium rosenbergii; assembly: GCF_040412425.1. NCBI lineage: Eukaryota > Metazoa > Arthropoda > Malacostraca > Decapoda > Palaemonidae > Macrobrachium > Macrobrachium rosenbergii. The sequence continues at coordinate 61,808,007 of NC_089761.1, forward strand.
CAGCTGGACAGCCGGTTCGGTGTCCCGGACCACATAACTACGGACAGGGGTCCAGCTTTCCTGTCCAAGCCTTGGACCGCCCTGGCACGCGTGCTGGGGACCACTCCCCCACCGCCCCCAGAGCGAATGGCGACCTGTCCGCAGCAGAGAAAGTCTACTTGGAGTCCCTCGTTGTCCTAGGCGAACTCATCACGCAGGACCGGGACAACCTAACAGCACAGAGGCTCTGCGACAGGGTCGGAAAGTTCGCCCCCTGCCAGCAGACATATACTAACAGGACGTCCCCCTTAATGCCTCCTGGTCTGTCCTCCACCACCCACGTCTTCGTCAGGAACGATGCCGTCCGCCCGCCCTTAACAAGGCCCTACAGGGGGCCTTTCCTCGTGCTGGAGAGAAACAAAAAGGTTTTCTGGGTGGTCATCCACGGGAAGGACGACTGGGTGTCGATAGACCACCTCAAGCCCGCAATCCTGGAGAAGGACGTTGGCGGTACTCCCCAGGGTCCCCCGCAGGAGACTTCGCCCCATCCGCCCAACCCGCTCACAAGGAAGTCGCGCAGGCGCCCCCGGAAAGGCCCGGGCCCAGGCAGGGGAACTACCAACCACTCTCACATGCAACACACCAGAGTTGAACGCAACCCCCACTTGACGTCAAGGAGCCGCGGCCCTCTCCGCTGCCCCAGCATATACTTGCTTTGATCAGACGTTACCTACGTCTTGGGGGGAGGGGGGGAGTATTGTAACGTCCACGCTAAATGGGTTTTCTGTGAAGAACCTCCTGTTTTCTACGGTGCCTTTCGCCCGACCTTAGGTCAGGATAATCAGCCCTATTTTTTCTATGTAATTGTACATTCATTACCAATCCATATTGTGTATGTTACAGAGTATCTTTGTATTTAATCTACTATTTTTATTGTCACGTTATCTGTATGTACCTGTCTTATTTCTGCATAATGAATGATTGATCTTGGGTCACTTGTACGTCTTTGTATGTCTGTGTACTGACGTCTGCACGCCGCTTTATAAGCGGGCTGCTTCCTCAATAAACTAGCAGTACTCGTCCACCTGCTCTTTTCTTTAGCACCCTCTCACAGGGTCTTCAAACACAGAAGGCCAGACCTTTCCTCTGATCAGGACCTCAACAACCTCATCAAAGCCTTTGATACGACTAAGCAAAGGAGGTCTGAAGACGTCCCTTGGAATCTCGATGTAGTTTTAAAGTGGCTTGCAGGTCTCGCTTTTGAACCTCTGTTCTGTATCTTTAAGGGATCTTACTAGGAAGATGCTCTTCCTCGTTGCTTTGGCCATGGCCAAACGTATCAGCGAGCTTCAGGCTATTGACAAGAGAGTCGGTTTCGCACAAGGAGATGCAGTCTGCTCCTTCTCTCTCGGGTTCCTTGCCAAGAACGAGGACCCTTCCAAGCCCTGGCCCCGTTCCTTCACCATTAAAAACTTGATGGGCATCCTTGGACCAGAGGAAGAAGAGAGGCTTCTTTGTCTGGTAAGAGACCTTAGATATTACCGACAAAGGACTGAAAAGATTAGAGAGCCTTCTAGTCATCACTGGTGCTCAGTTAGGAATCTTTCTTGTCCAGTGTCAAAGAATGCTTTGTCATATTTCTTGAGAGACTTGATTTCCGAGGCACACTCTCGGATCCAAGAGGATATCCTGCCTTCTTTTAAGGTGAAAGCTCATGAAGTCCGAGCTGTCACTGCCTCTCTTGCTTTTAGACATAATATATCCCTCATGTCCATCTTACAATCTAACTATTGGCAGTGCAAGTCGGTCTTCACCACTCATTACTTTAAGGAACTGGAAACTGTGTTTGAAAATTGTAGCACCTTAGGACCTTTATCCATGGCTGGCATGGTGTTGGGAGAGGAAGCATAGGGAGCTCTCTTTCCCTCCTCTGTCTCCTCGCCTTGATTCAGGTTGTTGAGTCCAGGGGGAGCCTGAGAATACATTGTACCTGGAGTACCCACCAGTTTCGTAGTGGTTTGGGTGTGGTTTTGTTTATTGCGTTGTAGGTGACAACGTTATCTGGTTTTTATTCTGGTTTTATGCCAGGGCAAGGGCACCTTTTTAAGCTTTGCTAGCCATCGGAAACCTTCCTTCGCTGCAAAGTTCCCACTAAAGCAGGGGCGACTCATGGCTATACTGCCAGGCCTAGGTCCTCGGTGGACGATTCGGTAGAGTTCTCGGCTAGCACTCTGTTAGACCCGAGTTCAAGTCTCCAGCCGGCCTATGAAGAATTAAAGGAATTTATTTCTGGTGATAGAAATTCATTTCTCGCTATAATGTGGTTCGGATTCCACAATAAGCTGTAGGTCCCGTTGCTAGGTAACCAGTTGGTTCTTAGCCACATAAAATAAGTCTACTGTAATCCTTCTGGCCAGCCCTAGGAGAGCTGTTAATCAGCTCAGTGGTCTGGTTAAACTAAGGTATACTTGTAAAGTCCCCGCTCAGCGGGTTTTCTGTAGTGAACCTCCCGTTTACTACGGTGCCTTTCCCACAAGCTTAGGTCACGCTAGATAGCCACATTTTTATCTATGTAAATACGTATCTGTTATTGATTCATTTGTGCCTGTTTACGTTGTACGTGTCAGAACATTATTGTGTCAATTCTTGTAATTTTATCTTCACATGTTATTTTTATTTATCTGCCATGTTTCACATTGAGAACAATTGACCTCGGGTCACCTGTATCCTATTGTATGCCTTTGTACGACGTCCGCACGCTGCTTTATAAGCGGCCTGCTTTCTTAATAAAATAAACCAGCAGTATATGTCCTCCTGCTCCCTTTTTTGCACCTCTTACATACTTAACTTATACTGCCACGCCTCCACAGGTTAAGATGAGCACCAACCAGAGGCAGTGTCTACCTGCAGTAGCTCTCTACCAGATAAGGAAACAATAAGCATTGTATCAATGCTAGCAGCTTTTCTGTTTCAAAGTCATTATTCTTCTTAATGTTTTGGAGTAGAATATGTCCATGTATCCCACCTCCTGTCAATGGGGATTCAGCTATATAATTACTTGATAAGTTACTTATATGAAAATGTTATTTTCATAATAAGATTGAGTTTCATATGTACTTTATAAGTAATTATAGAATTGGAGCCCTCCTTCCTCCCCTTGCATGGAAATCAGGGCATAAATGAATTGAGCTCTTTGCCACATTGTTCCTCTCTTTCCCCAGATGTGGGCTGGGTCTCGTCGCCTACACAAAACAACTGGTGGGCTACTTTGGATTTTGAATTTTAGGCTGCTGTGGTTGAAAAGTATATTTGAAACTTAATTTTATTATGAAAATAACATTTTTCCTTCTAATTTTAAATTTAATCATAATTAATCTCATTTTACGCCTTATAACGATCCTTTTACTTTGCATCATCCTATTGACCTTGCATCACACTCTGCCCAATGCAGAGTGCCATCAGCCAGATCTACTTGCCTTCCAAGTCATTGACTTTTTTCTCCATGCAATTGCTTGCATGGTAAACCAAGAATCCTTGCAAAGGGAAATTTAATTGTATCCATCCATCCAACAGGCATCTGTGACACGAGTGCCACACCTGGCACAGTGCCACCAAGTTAATGAGTAGTCCCACGTCTGATGTAAAACACCTTCAACTTACTGGAGTTTGTATTAAATTATATCTCATTTGTAGCTAAGGCTGGCATCTAATCTGACAGGCTGAAACCCGTCTTAGTCTAACTGCATGCATTTTAATTAATGTTATACTTCCAATCTGGTGATTGCATATTTTACATAATGATTTGAGATTAACGTAACTGATAATCAATTCTAAGTCTTGTATAATATTACTGTACTGTTTGTTTAGAGACTAACATTACATTGCTCATGCTTAAACATACTTGATTGCCAAATATTGCAGGTGCTGCTAAATTAATGAGTGGTGTTAGAACCTTGTAATATTCATTTCAAAGAAGACACCTTTCAGCAACTTCACTATAACTGAAATATACGAAAAGAGAGCAAGGTTGAGAGAAAGAGAAAAATGTTAAAATGCTTCGGGCTTCTGCGGACATTCGGCCCGAAAAAGGCATACAATGTCTACTATTAGGGGGAGCTGCTAAGAGTATTTAAGAATAATGAATACACATACTGAGCCCTCTTCTATTCGACATTTTACCTTCCCAACAAGTACATATCAAGCAGACCACTCAAGAAGCACCTTGTGCAATTACCGATTTGCTATGGCTATTGTCCTTCCTAAAACCTCTCAATTGTCCCATTTCCTGCTGAATCCTCCCTTCTGCCGAGATGCTCTCCATATTCCAGGCAAACCGAAAACAAGGACAAAACACCAGAATCGCGGGAAGGCCCGAGTAACAGGACTCGTGCATCTCAGCCCAAGCCAAAAAGTGTGGGAACTGAAGGCATAGGAGGAGGAAGTCAGAGGCCAAACAGAAGCAGTATTGGGCAGATCTCTGTCGAACGCAGATGCCTTGCAAAGCGGCCATCCTGCCAGCCACACACAGATTCCTTCTGTCTATTGCAAGCTCTTAAAGGTCTTAACAAATTGGTTTTAACATCATTGGTGTTAAATTGCTCATAAGTATCACTCCAGTTTGCATTATATTTTATCTTGAATGACTCCTTCTCTCAGCCGTCAGCATTTTAGGTGAACTTTACCCATTGCTGTAACAAGCCGAAGTGATCGTGGGCATTTTCTATAATGCAGAATAGGAGCATGTACTGCTGTGTCTCTCTACTGTCTCATGGTACCTCCCCTTTCATCAGCCAACTTTGAGACTTCCTCAAACTATAAACTGTATAATTGTGGCACTGTATCTGTTTGTGTAACATAATCCGTAGTGCCAGTATATGTCATTAATCATCTTTTAAGAGATTCTCTCAGAGTATAATCTGGATGTTTGTGGCACCCTTACTTTGTCAGTTAACATAAACAAGGTGCCAAGGAGCCAGTGCTTAGAGATCCTTTGTGTTACTTTTCTGATTTTATGTAAATACATGTAATTAATTAAGATCTAGAATTTCTCTACTGAGTCCTATCTCAAATTGAGTTATCTTTAAAATTATCATTTTTTGTTTTGTGTCTTGATCCCCAGTCAGAATCAGCGACATCAAGGTAAGATTGATAGATCAATCAACATATATATATATATATATATATATATATATATATATATATATATATATATATATATATATATATATATATATATATATATATATATATATATATATATATATATATATAGTACATATATATATATATATATATATATATATATATATATATATATATATATATATATATATATATATACATATATATATATATTTTTTTACGATTTAACCTGGGGAAATGCATATCATGAGCCAGTTATAGACTAAATGAATGATTTTGTTACTTACCTCGATTTTTATATAAAATCTGACTGCTGTTGATTCAGGAAATTGTAAAAAACAAGGAAAAGGGGGAATTTTAACTGAGCTGAGGACTCTACTTACAAGGGAGTTGTAAGTAAACATGTTAGGGTAATGAACTATCAGAATATGAAATGAACTAGTCAGGTAGGTAAGGCCTGAGAGTTATTTATTACTGGGAACACTTAAAGGTATATCTATTGGTGACGATGCTGATACAAGGCACAGTCAAGAGAGATTTCCATGGCTAACAAACCCTCATGTAGAAGAGGTGGCTTCAGCAAGGGTAGTGGCGTCGGACGGGGGCTAAGAATACTAAGGGTTCCTACAAGATAGGACCACGTGGTAGGGCATGGCTCTCTGAAGGCGGCAGGAATGGAAGGGGAGATGTCTCGTTCACATCCAGCTGCCTCTCTCTCTTGTTCCTTCGGTGAGGCCCTTATATGACTTTGGTCAGGGATTAGGAGGTCATCCACAGGTAGATGAGGTTGGTGTCGTTTCCCTATGCACATGCATCATTTATGACTCAAGATCTAGGTGTTCATGCCAGATGTCCTTTCTCTTAATCTGCATCACTGGCTCTATTCTGCCTCTGGCTAGACTTAGTCTTCTCACAACCTCATGTCTGTAAACAAAGGGTTCTGCAGTGTCACATGTTCGAGAAGAGAAAGTTGAAGGGATATACAGAGTGCGATTAACAGATTAAGGGAGGGGCCAATATTCCTTTTGCCCTTCCTTGTCAGGCAGTGCCAAAATGCACTGTTGTATTTTCCAGCTTTAAATTAAGCATTTGGTGGCTGGGATGCTTGGGAAGATATAGCAACTCTCCCCCCAAGTTGACATCTCGCACCTTCAGTCAGTTGTGAATGTCTACCAAACCAAGGATTCAGCTGACAAATGCTTTATATTACTCTAATTTTCTCGTTAACGGCACTCACGTATATTTATTAACCTAAATCTCTCTGCGTCATATGAGATATCTGAAAAGTTACTTGACAAAGAATTCAGTATTTTACGTTAATCGCAGAGTAAGGAAAAAAATAGAGGTTTTAACCTTAGATTACTGTTACTTTAAAATAGGAACATTTACAACTATAAGATTTTTCCTGTAAATATTAAAATACACTAACGTTAATTGACCTCTTAAGGTAAATCTCAAAAGAAATATGCGTAAAATATCATAAGTATTAAAATGCAATAAACCATAAGCTACTGTTATTTAGAAACAGGAACAGTTACAAATATAAGAAAGTTACTGTAGGTATTAAACACAATAACTGCAAGGGAATTCCTTAAGGTAAATCTTAGAATAATCATGAACTTAACTTTTAATAGTTGTTACAGTCCAAGACATGCAGTTAGTTTGCCTTGATGAGGCATTACAATGAAGTATACATGATCTTCATTAGGTGTCGCCATGTTACTTAAGTCGACAACACATTGCCAAACGTGGCACTGAGGTCAATGGTGCTTATGGGCACGAAGTTAAGTGCAATGAAGGACAGACAAATATGTAAAGTATACATGGTCTTGTCAAGTCACGGACTCGGGTTTAAATCACAAGGGAATAACAAAGAAGGCAGATAATAATGTTAAAGAAAAATGGCAATTGATATACCGAAATTATACTCTTTAGCCTATGAAAATGGCTTAGCTTTATTCTTTTGCCCAATGGCCTTCAAAACAGTCAAAGGACGCTACTCCTCCAACAGGATTATCTGCCAACATCTATGATAACGGCACTGTGCCAAGGAGGCCCTTATATGGTCATACTTAATGGTTTTGGGCATATATGATTTTAAAATGTATCATGCGTGTATAGGCATGAGAGGGAAGTCAGAGGACTTATGAATTTGAAATGTCTGTCAATTTGCACTCTGCATTGGCAGAGTGGGGAGCAAGGCAAAATATAAGCCTTTGTGAGGCATAAAATAATAAGATTAATTGAACAAAACGATGAAAGGAAAAATGATAAAGGAAAAGAATAAATTACAGAGTTATACGGAAAATAAATAGGTGAGGAAATCTGACACCCTCTTCTGGATAGAGGTGCCAGAGTCCTCATTGGATAAAAGGGTGGCACTGTGCCAAAATTGCACTGGTGCCAGGAGAGCCTAGCAGCTCTCTTTAAGTTACTTAACGTTACCTAAGCCCGTGATTTCTGCCGCAGGTCTCTTTAGGTTGATGGTTCTCCTTGGTAGGGGAATCGGTCGAACCGAGCCCAAGGAGGACATTGGAGTGCCTCCTGTGTTGGCTTCTTTGGCGGCCGAAGCAGGGACATTCATTTCAGGCTCTACCCCAAGTCACCACAGTTCCGTGAGTTCATCGGGCACTTGAGACACGGCAGAATCCTTACCCACAGTTGCGTCCACAGGGGACCAGGAAAGAGAGAAAGAGGTTGCAGTGGGCGTGATGGGCTTGCAGGTTACCATGACCAGCTCAGGCATGGGTTGCGAGGCCGCACCTTTGGTTGAGCTTCCACTGGGGTCGGAAGAATCTGTCTCTCTTACTGGTGCTGGTAGCGGAGCCAGGTCGTGAGAAGAGAGGGAATCCTGATTGGGATCTCTTGAATGGAGATCGGGGGTGTGCTCTGGTGCTGGCACTAAGGCAGGGTCAGGCACTATTATTTGATTTGGAATTTGCTCGTCGTTCACAACGGATGGAGCTTGGCACTGGCAGAGATTGTGAATCAAGCTTGGGATCTCCTTGAGGGAGATCTATTTGGTGCCTTGGCACTGGCACTGGGGCAGGGCTGGGCACCCGGAGTGGGATCTGGAATCGATTTTGATGGAGCTGGGCACTGCACATCGTACTCAGGTGGCACTGGCAGTGGAATGATTGCAGGTGTTTGAGGTTTACTAGTGCCCAATGAATGATTTAGGGGATTTGGACCCCTGGATTGGCGTAACTTAGATGGGGACTGGAAGTCCTGTCCCAGGAGATGTCATAACCTCCAGGAATATAGTTTGCTAATGCAAGGTTGCAGATTTTGGATCTATGAGGTCTTGTGACTCTCATCTGAACAGTAGGGAGTATCATTTTAAATTGATTAATACCCTTAATTGTAACGAGTTTGCGTCGGTTAATGGCTGCTCCATAGGGGCTTTGTCCTTCCTTATAAGGGAAATTTGTGCTGCAGAGTCATCAAATGCCTTGACCAGACGTGTGGTGTAGCTACCTCAAGGAGGTGCCACATATATGGAACCCTTGGCTGGGCAACCTAAGGACTTTGGATTTGTAACTGCCAAGGCGATGGCGAGAGTACTTGATTTATTATTAGTGCATTTTGCCCATGCCCTTGTAGAGGGTGCAGGCTTGTTAGTTGATAGATTCCCGGGAGAGGGTTTGAAAGGCGTGGTGGGCTGTGCTGGGGGCTTGTTTCGGCACAGCTTGGTGGAATGACCTGCTTTCTTGCAGAACCCACATACAACAGGTTTCTGTGAGTGCCTGTTCTTGGGTGGAGGGCTGCAGGAGGTGAAAGGAGGGCATATTTTATGTCCCAATGAACTTGCTTGGGCGTGATGGGTGTCCACATGTTAGCGAGGCGATAGCACCCCACTAGAGTCGTGGGCGCTTTTTCTCATACGTGGGTTGCTAGGGTGGAAGGGGCGTAATATAAAAAGTTTTCAATCTTGAACCTATCGAGGATGTTCTCAGCGGTGGAGACTCTCAGGGACTCTAGCCATTTAGAGAGGGCCCTATCTGATTGATACGCCCAGTCAGACCAGGTCTGTCCTGCTTCTTTTATCTGGCCTCTCCACCGTTGTCTCCAGTGTTCGGGGGTGATCTTGTACGCCTTTGTGATCGCCTGGCGCTCTTCCACCCATTTCCCTTGATCCACCTCAGGGAGGGCGTTGAAAGCAATTAGACCCTTCCCTCCTAGGAATTTTTCCAAGAGTAGTGAGACTTTGGTGGGAGCGAGTGTGTAGGTACTAAGGTCCCTTTCTGCCCAATCAAGCCACACTTCAAGCTCGGCCTTGGTCCACGTGGGGATAAAGGTATGAGCCTGAGTGAGGGCAGATGCACCAGGGGCTGGAGAGGAGCTGGTAGTGCCAGTTTGGGCCATCAGGAGCTCATGGGCCTGCTGCTTTTCCTCCCTGTCGAGCCTATCCTTTCTTTCTTGTTCTTCTCTTGCAAGTCTATCCAGACTATCTTGCTCTTCCTTACCCTTTCTGTCCTGTTCTTCCTTCTCCTTTCATTCTTGTTCTTCCTTTGCAAGTTTATCCAGCCTATCTTGCTCTTCCTTCTTGTCCTTTCTGTCTTGTTCTTCCTTTGCATGTTTATCGAGCCTGTCTTGCTCTTCCTTTGAGAGTTTATCTAGCCTATCTTGCTCTTCCTTCTTTGCCTTTCTTTCTGCCTCTCTTGGACCCACTCCCTCAGAGCTTGTCCTGACAGTCCCATGTCCTTTCCAGATGACATATAGAACTTGAAGTCCTCATTTTGCTGGGTTCTGGATGTCGTAGACATCTTGAGATAACACTTAAATGGGTGTGACCCTTTAGAAAATCAATGTCTGAAAAGACTCAAATTTCAGGGTGTCTGAAAAAAACCAAGTTTGTTTATGATAAACTGGTTTCAGTATGTCTAAAAGACTCAGTTTGTTCGTGATGAACGGATTTTAATATGTGTGAATAAGACTTAGTTTATTCGTGATGAATGAGTTTTAATATGTCTGAATAAGACATAGTTGTTCGTGATGAACGAATTTTTAATATGTCTGAATAAGTCTTAGTTTGATTGTGATGAACGAATTTTAATATGTCTCGAAAGACTTAAATTGTATTCTATCTCATGCACGGACTTGGCCGGCTATTGCGTGAATGTTGGGGTTTTTTGGTTCGCCTCTTAGGACGTGATTTGTTTGTAGGGAACTGGTTTTTGAATTTAGTCTCCTAGGACATGGTTTCAGATTCACACATGGACTTGGCTGGCTGTCACGTGAATCTTAAAGCTTGGTTCATGGAGCGTTTGCCTGTTCCCAAGAATTTTCTTGTATTGGTTTTGCCTCGTAAGGGCGTAGATTTGTTTGCAGGGAACTGGTTTGGTTTTGTCCTGGAGGACGTAGGAAGTTTGGTTTTATTTTGCACACGGACAAGGCCGGATGGGGCGTGAATTTGGGTTTGGTTCGGGGGAGCGTTTGTCTGTTCCCGAGAATTTGGTTTTTCTTGTGATAAGAAAAAAATTTTCCTTTATCGGGGAGTCCCGATACGGGTTAGGTTTGGAAGCTCAGTGAGCGTCGTGACACTCTTAGAATAATAACCTCAACAAAAATAAAAGAAAGAAAGAAAGGACGTAGCATAATCTTAAAAAAAAAAAAATAATGCTTTGAGAGACACTGGGATACTGGTGCAGAGGGGTAAAGTTTAAGTACTGATGCAAATTGGTGGTTTAGAAACCAGCTGTTTTAGAAGTACACTTCAGTTTATTTTTATAGAAGTGGTAAGTTCATCATTGAGAGACGGATAAATTAAAATTGTATTATTTGTAAGTTACGCTGATAAATGAGCTTCTTTCGCCAAAAATAATGAGGGCCGTTTCCTCCACCCTAATATAAGCACAAAACGGATAAATTAAAATTGTATTATTTGTAAGTTACGCTGATAAATGAGCTTCTTTCGCCAAAAATAATGAGGGCCGTTTCCTCCACCCTAATATAATCACAAAACTTAATTCTGTTATGCATGGGCCCTGTTTGTCTAAGTCACGTGCGTACGAATTTGCCTTTCCATATTTTTTAGCCTTCCTCGCACGAGACCAGGGCAGGGTAATGCTTGTCTAGTCAGGCTCAAGGTCGTCTGGTGTGCACCTGGCCCAGAAAGAGAATGACCAACCGTGGGAATTTCCCCGAAATTGTCTGCACGCCTATAGGAACATTATCTCGCTTTTACGCTTATTTAAAGGAAACTAAATATAAACATTTTTCCTGGGCCTTACTAAAATTAACTGGGAACGATGAGAGGACCCCAAGGTCACAGCAAACTTTGAGCAAAACGAAAAATAAACACAAAACAACGACAGAAAAAAGGTTCCTTATGCTTACGAATGAAAAATTGGGCAGTTCTCAAATGGAAACTCTATGAATGAAATAGGATTTATCACATGCGGTGCTGCATGGAGGAATGTGTACAAATGCCAATATGAAGTACGTTTATTTGCTAACGTGGCTTGAACAGATGTTACGTCTTTTTGAGATTTTACATCTATAATGAGGAATTATACATTTGCCTAATGGATTCCTAACAGCTACGAGAGCTGAATTCCAGCGGTATGAAATTTGCTGGGTGGCCCAAGTGGGACCTAAAACATGCGCCTAGGTAGAATTCCAAGACGACAAATTGTCTGGATAACACGAGGAAATACACGCACTATTTCCTTTTTTCAACACTTCGTAATTTCTAGCTTGCCTATGTGAAAAACATGCAGGCCCTCATGCAGGGGCTTTCAAAACTTGTGTAACAGATATTAACTCTCTCTTTTCAATGACTGGATTGCATGCACGTGCCTAACGTTTCCCTAGTGCTATTTTCAGTCACAGTTTCACTTCCTATCCTAACATAAAATAAAAATACTCACTGTGTGGAACGCCTTGACTGTGTGCTTGTGGATTTTATGCTGAAGGTTTGTTTCTTTGTCTCGCACCCAGCCTAGCTTTGCTAGTCGCTGATATGGCAAGTTGTAAGGGAGGGGGAAGGTTCAATTCTGCAACATTGCTTGCAAGATCTAAGGCTCAGTCGCCTTTTTTACGATTTAACTTGGCAAAATGCTTATCATGAGCCAGTTATAGACTAAATGAATGATTTCGTTACTTACCTCGATTTTTGTATAAAATCTGACTGCTGTTGATTCAGGAAATCATAAGAAAACAAGGAAGAGGGGGGATTTTAACTGAGGTGAGGGCTCTACTTACAAGGGAGTTGTAAATAAACATGTTAGGGTAAGTTTAAGATTACATGTATTTACATGAAATGAACTATCAGAAGATGAAATGAACTAGTCAGGCAGGTAATGCCTGAGAGGTTAATTATTACTGGGAACACTTGAAGGTATATCTGTCGGTGACGGTGCTGATATAAGGCACAATCAAGAGAGATTTCCATGGCTAACAAACCTTCTTGTAGAAGAGGTGGCTCCAGCAAGGGTAATGGCGGCGGAGACTAAGGGTCCCTACAAGATAGGACCACGTGGTAGGACATGGCTTCCTGAAGGAGGCGGGAATGGAAAGGGGAGATGTGTCTCGCTCGCGTCCAGCTATGTCTCTCTCTCTTGTTCCTTCAGTGAGGCCCTTATATGACTTTGGTCAGGGATTAGGAGGTCATCCACAGGTAGATGGGGTTGATGTCGTTTCCCTATGCGCATTCATCATTTATGACTCAAGATCCAAGTGTTCATGCCAGATGTCCTTTCTCTTAATCTGCATCGCTGGCTCTCTTCTGCCTCTGGCTAGACTTAGTCTTCTCACAACCTCATGTCTGTAAACAAAGGGCTCTGCCGTGTCACATGTTCGAGAAGAGAAAGTTGAAGGGATATACATAGTGCGATTAACAGATTAAGGGAGGGGCCAATATTCCTTTTGCCCTTCCTTGTTAGGCAATGCCAAAATGAACTGTTGTATTTTCCAGCTTTAAATTAAGCATTTGGTGGCTGGGATGCTTGAGAAGACATAGAAATATATATATATATATATATATATATATATATATATATATATATTTGTTGTAGGCAATCGCCTTTGTGGCAATGACTTCTTTGATGCACACTTTTTCATGTTTCCTTATTTCTGTTTTCAATAATTCCTCAAAGTTCTGGATAAGTATACAGAGCCGTGGTGTATTTTCCATTTATTGCTACGGTCCTGTTTCGCCCAATCTAAAGCTTTTTCAAGTGAGAACTAATACATGCAGGTGTCCTCTGCTCTATTGTACCGGCAGGATTGGATTAGTGGTGGGGAGTTGCCATATTTCTTGGTTACAATTTTGGTTTGCAATTTACAATGAGGTGGTTAGTTGTTTGCATAATGTTTGCATATGTTATTACATGGTAAAACTATGCTACACTACTGGTTCTACATTCTATTTCTGCATCTTATATCCCTAATAAAGTTATTGGTTTCTTCATGTGTGGTGTTCTGGTGTGGCTCCACCCTGCTTTGTTGACCTTGACCTTGGATCCCTCTTCTCGGTCGAGCAGACGGCAACGAACGGTCACCTTCTGTTTGCGTATTTAAACTTGGTTTGCATGTGGCTATAAAAACTGCTTCTTTTATTATTATGTCCAATATGAATTGCATCTGTTTTTTATTTTAGTGTTGTTTATCAAATCTTGTAATGATGGTTTCTTGTCATGCTTGTCTGTGTAGTGTTGTAAGATGGCTCCTGTGTTTCTGTGGGCAAGTAATCTTCGTCTGAGAGTCGTAGATTTCTGCCAATGTAGTTTTCTCTTAAAGGACTGCAATCCTCCTCGGGGCAAGTGAATTCATAAACCACATTGGTAGTACTCTCCTTAGGTATGGGTGCACGTGTGTTATTTTTCATTACAAGTGATGCAAGTAGTTTGGTCTGCAGTACACCTGTATGTGTATGTCAGTATAAGGGCCTCGTGGCTTGACATTCTTTATGATAATCTTCTCAATGGTGTTGTTGTTGTTATATTCATTTTTAAAGTTAGTTTGGTAGTATATCGTTATCTGTTGTCCTGTCTTCTCATTGTGTTGGTCTGTGGCGTTGTCTTTCTTGTAGTATTGGTAAAAAACTTGCGTATTTCTGATTGTTTCATGTAGCCTTTAAATCCATTGTTAGTGAGTAGCTGGTGTATTCTGTCTAATTTTAAGAGTGTCGTCCTCCACATGGTACAGTGGGTGAAAGCCCACCGTTAATACGAACGGATTACCAACCATTTATAGGCCTCTGGGCATTCACCTTCCGGTTCAGGCAGCGTCCAATATTAGTAGCTTTTGTGTATACCTGTGTGTTATATTTGTTTGTTTTGTTGTTTATTAGTGCTTCTAAAAATTGAATTTTATATAAGTAACTTACTAAGTAATTACATAGCTATGGTTCCCTAACCTAAGGCAGCTTAGAAATTCAAAATTCGCATGGTGGCACTGTTATCATTAGTGTGTAGGTGATAACGTCCCACCACCATCCAGGACTCGAGGTAACAAACCAGCGGAAAGCTCTATTCGTTTTCTGCCGGCTTCTGGTTAACATTGGAAGTTTTCACACAGCTGCTTCTTCGCCTTTCGGCTTGGTTTTGCATGAATTTTGGTGAAGTACTCAGAATTTGTTGCTTTGTGGCTTGCTGCCATTGTTTTGAATTGTTGTTCGAGTTAACTTTAGTTTATTTAGTTAACGATGTCGGATTCCAGTTCATATAGTATTCGCTTTTGTTCCGAGGATTGTAGGACTATGCTAACTAAGCTTTCATACGATTCTCATACAAAATGCACTAAATGTAGGGGGCAAGAATGTAGTAAGGATAATACTTGCATAGAGTGTCAGGATTGGGAGGATAAGAAATGGAAAACATTGAAATCTCATCTAGACAAATTAGAAAGGGATAAGAAGAGGAAAGCAGCCATTAGGGCTGAAAGTAGGGCTAATGCAGAGTCCATTCCTTTGGATAATGTAGGGAATGACGGAACTATCTCTCCTTCAATTCCTCCTCCTTCTCCTACCCTAACTCCTCCTACTTTACCATCTGCTCCTGCTCCAGGTTTCCATGATTCCGCTCTTAGTGCCATTGCCAGCCTCGAATGTAGGTTTGATCAGAAATTTACTGTATTATCTAGTACCATTATGGAAATGGGGTCAGCTGTTAAATCTCTAATGGAAAAAAATGAAAGTGTTGACAGTGCATTGAGAAGTGATAGTGCTGTTAATATTGAGGAGGTGGCTGTCCGTCCCACCAGCGCTCCTAGATGAAGGTCACTGTCCCGCTCCCCCGCACCAGGGAGAAGACATACCGGAGGTCCAAGGGAGGCTGGCGGGGTTTGCCCATGGGCAGTCGCCCCCTCCGTCGAGCCTGTCGTGCGCTCCCAGGCTTCGACTAAACGCTACTGGAAAGGCGTTCCTGTGCATCGACTTTCTGATTCGGATTCTTCCAGTCCATGCCAGAAGCCACATGGCTACTCTTCTTCTTCGCGCCCACTCAAGAGACATGCAAATATTAGCGATTCTTCTCCCCTGGCTGTCAAGAGGCTCAGAAAGACTAGCCCTCAACCTTCCTGCAGCTTTTAAGTCCAGCCTGTTTCTCCTGCTTATTTCTTTGAAGACAGTCCTGAGCGCTATAAGCGTTCTAAGCGCCCATCTTCCGAGAGCCAAGCACCCGCCGACTCGCACCAGACTTCCATGGGTGAGCGCCTGACGCCCGCCGACTCACGCCAGAATTCCGCCAATGAGCGCCTGGTGCCCGCCGATATTCGCCAGATTTCTGCCAGTGAGTGCCTGGCACCCGCCAATATTCACCAGATTTCCGCCAGTGAGCGCCCAGTGCCCGCCGTCTCGCACCAGATTTCAGCTTTGCCAACTCCCGAACTTCCAATCCCCACAACTGAATTCTTAGCTTCTTCTTTTGGAACCAGTGCACCTTCGTCAGCTATTCCGCCTTCTTCATTGGTCCAGGAAGATTCTTTAGCCCCACTTAAGCGCCAATTGACCGAGCTTGTGGGTCTTTTGAAGAATGCGTCTGCTCCAGAGTCCAAGGATAAATCACTGTCTCCTATCTCTTCAGAGGAAGAAGAGTTTGTTCAGGATACAGTTCCCTCTTCTTCCTACTCTTCTCTCCTGCGTTTCCTCTAGGAGAATTACCCAGACTTCTTCAGGCCTCCTTCACCTACTTCTCCAACTTCTACCTACCTCATGAAAAAGCATCCGTCGGGAAGTATCAGACTACCCAAGCTTGTTCTTTCCTCCTCCTCGAAGAAAGCTCTCAAAGAAGTCCATGCCTGGCTGACCGCTAAGAGAGAACAGGGCAAAGCGACTTCCGCCTTTCCGCCCAGCAGATTGTTGAAGATGAGATACTCTTACTATGCCACCGGGGAAGCTCCTTCCTTGGGAGATTCTGCCTCCTCCCAAGGGGACTTCTTTGGTCTGGTGGATTCATCCCGTAGAAAGGCTTTATTGTCGGCCAAGATAATGTTTTCCTCAGCCGAACTAGACCACCTTATCAAGAATATTTTTAAGGTGTTTGAGATCTTTAGTTTCCTTGATTGAGCCATCGGGGCACTAGGGAGTAAGATTGAAGACTGCCTGGATTTAGCTGAAGATCTTGCCTTTGATTGGCTTGGAGTTATTTCATGCTCAGACAGAGCAATTAGAGATGGCTCTTTGGAACTCGCCTCCCTGTTTTCTATGGGTGTCCTTAAGAAGAGGGAGCTCTGGTGTTCGTTCACCTCGAAAGGAGTCTCACCGATGCAGAAGTCAGCTCTACTCTTCGCTGCCTTAGACAAGTCTCACCTCTTTCCTCAAAATATAGTGAAGGATATTCTTTTAGAGCTACAGAGCAAGTCCACCTCTGACTTGTTGACTCAGTCCACTAGACGTCCTAAGGAGCCTGTGCTTTCCTCATCTACATCATTCTCCCCTCTTCAGCCTCAACCCTTTCGTGGAGGGAGAACTACGACCCAGCCTCGACCTAGATCAAACTTCCGACCTCCTATGAAGTCCATCAAGAGGTCTTCCTTCAAATCCAACCCCAAGAAGTAAGAAGTTAGTCCTCCGTGCCCAGGTAGGAGCCAGACTTCTACTTTTCTGGAAGGAATGGGAGAACAGAGGAGCAGACCCCTGGGTGATCAAGGTTCTCAAAGAGGGCTACTCCATTCCTTTCGTGAAGACTCCTCCCTTAACTACATCTCCTATCGCCTTGACAGCGTACTCAAAAGGTTCCATGAAGTTTTGGCCCTCTGTCAAGAAGTCAAACTCCTTCTTTCCAAAGGAGTAGTGGAAGAAGTCCTAGAGCACCACTCAGAAGGTTTCTACAATCGCCTTTTTGTGGTTCCGAAGACCTCGGGGGCCTGGAGGCCTGTTCTGGATGTAAGCGCTTTGAATCTCTTCGTACTGAAGACGAGGTTTCACATGGCGACCGTTCGCTCTGTCATGTCCTCACTACAAGAGGGGGACTGGATGGTCACCCTGGATATGCAGGATGCGTACTTTCACGTTCCTGTTCATCCAGACTCTCAGAAATTTCTACACTTTGTTTTTCAGAACAGGATACTTCAATTCCGGGCCCTATGCTTCGGTTTATCGACGGCTCCTCAAGTTTTCAGCAGAATCCTTTCTGCTCTGGGGAATTGGCTTCACCTTCTGGGAATCAACATCAACTTATATCTAGACGATTGGCTTCTCCACTTGTCCTCAAAGGAAAAGTGCGCAGAGGACTTAAAAAGAACTCTTCGCCTGACACAGGAGTTAGGCATCCTCATAAACAAAAAGAAATCCCTTCTGATTCCATCTCAGGAGATTCCCTATTTAGGGATGATACTGAACTCTCAGACTTTTTGGGCTTTTCTGTTGCCCAAAAGAGTCGCGAACTGCCTTCAGATTGTCAGTCAGTTCGTTGCTCTTCCTTCCTGCTCGGCAGTGCAGTGGATGAGTCTTCTGGTGACCCTTGCTTCAGTAGAGCAGTTTGTAAATCTAGGCAGACTGCACATGAGACCACTTCAGTTTTTCCTCAAAGCGAATTGGTGCAGGAAAACCCAACCAGACTCTTTCATCTTCCAGATTACGTTGGAAATCAAAGAGGATCTCCAGTGGTGGTCATGCGGAAAAAGACTTCGGGAAGGGAAGTCTCTTCTCCCAGTACACCCAGACCTTCAATTTTATTCAGATGCCTCCGACCTAGGCTGGGGCGCACTTCTGGAAGGTCGGGAAGTCTCCGGAACTTGGACTACAGAGCAGAAGAATGCTCACATCAACATAAAGGAACTGCGAGCGATTCACTTGTGCCTTCTATACTTCTCGGATCTGGTCCACGGCAAGAAGATTGTAGTACACGTGGACAACACCACAGCTCTTGCATATATTTGCAAATGGGGGCCACTCATTCCTTTTCCCTGTACGAGACAGCGAAGGATCTCCTTCTGTGCGCAGAAGAGAACAGAGTCTCTCTTGGCACCTGGTTCATTCAAGGGAGGATGAACGTGATTGCAGACGAATTAAGCCGCCTCAAACAGGTCCTTCCAACCGAATGGACCTTAAATCCAGTAGTCTGCGACAACCTTTGGAAACTGTGGGGCAAACCCACAGTGGATCTTTTTGCGACGTCAAGAAACCACCGTCTGCCCCTCTTTTGCTCTCCGGTCCCGGATCCTCTAGCATGGAGCACAGGTGCAATGCTTTTGGATTGGA